>NC_083573.1:20580332-20705332 GCF_027579695.1 Neoarius graeffei
TGGGTATTATTTACCTAATCTGCAAGCCTTTGAACTGTGGAGGAAACCCACACAGACACGGGGAGAACATGCAAACTCCACACAGAACTTCCCCGTCGGCCATGAGGTTTGAACCAGGAACCTTCTTGCTGTGAGCAGACAGTGAAGCCACTGCACAACCGTGATAGTCAGATATCCACCTACTTTTGGCATACACTGTACATTTAGAAGACTATACAAAGCAACTGATCCACAGTGTGAAACCCTTCATATGGTAAAAATTTACTTTTTTTTTTTTTTCTCCTGAAATGAAATGTATGCATGTCTGTTACACACATCTCAATCACAATAAAAATTACAGCATTTTAAAATATGGTTATGTCCAAAAGTGAAAAAGGATAAACTTGGTCATTAAATACTGAGCATTTTAAAATTTTTAATCTGGAACTATCAAATACTCTTGTCTCTATATTATCCAAGTTTAAATGAAAATCAATCCATCCATCCCAGCAGGTTTTTCCTGGTCAGGGAGGGTTGAGGTAGCTCCAGAGCCTATCCTGGAAACACTGGGCACAAGGTAGGAAAACATCCTTGACGGGACAGCAGTCCACTGCAAGCACACATTGACATACAAACTCGTTCATCCCTATGGGGAATTTAGAGTCGCGAGATGGGAGGAAAAACTAATAACTTTGAAGACAGGGACGTGGAGAGAACATGAACAGAAATACCACACAGGCAGTAACCCAGGCTCAGGTATGAAACAGGGACACTGGAGAACTAAAAAGTTTTTGAAAGCAATTCTTTCCACTGTACCATCATACGGCCAGAATTATTTAACCTGATTTAATATTATCGTGAACTGACAGATCATCACAAGCAAACGTCCTGCTTCCCTCTATACTTCATCCCATACACACACTGATAGCTTTTCTAGGTTTGTCAAAGCCATTTCATCAAACAGCAGATGTTTAAACTGTCCAGTCATTTCAAGTCTTTTTTTTTTTTAAGGCATTTAAGTTTGGAGTAGTCAAAATTTCAAACACAGCAGTACATGCTACCTCACGCTCATCCTGATGAATAGAACAAACCCCCTCCCCCACAAGCACATTGGTAGGAAATGAGTGACCACTCAATTACAGACGTTTTCAGGAATTGTGTATTTAGGAACACTGCAATGATTGCAAGCTGTTTTTGCTGCCCTTGTTCACCATCTCACCTACTCATTGAGACCAAATAAGAATATGTAGAGGAATTTTCTGCTGGTGAAGCGAAAAGGTATTGACGTTCTATATCTACAGCAGAAAATGAATACCAAGAACATGGACAACCCCATATCAGAAAAAGTTGGGATGCCTACGTCAACTTATACGGTTTCCCCATATTTTGTATGGGAAAATGCAGTTTTTTTGGCTAATATGGTGTACACTGATTTTCATAGAGGAAAATTATGTTTTGCATCATCCGAGATTTTCTGTTACTCAGACAAAATTCTTAGCATCCCCCATTTATTTTTTCCAAACACGCATGCCCACTGAAACAGAACTATTTTCGACTTGTGGTTTTCTAGTTGCACGTGGTTTTCTCGGTCATTTGTGGTTGAGCAGTCCTTGTGTGCACATCAAATTTGACAAGTTTTATCTTTTAAAAATGGCATCTGGAAATGCAATGGCAAAGAGAAAACATGCTGGAACTGAAAAACATCTGAAGGAATGGGAAACTCTGGATGGAGAATACCGAGGATGTATCCAGGCGTCTTCGAATGGCCCCCAATATTCGCTCTGTGTTCCATGCAGAAAGCACGTTAAAGTGGCAGCTTCAGGTTTTTATGACCTGAAATTGCATTTCCAAACCAAGGCACATAAAGACTGCATTGTTAAATGCAGGACCTTCAAGTCTATGGAGCAGCATTTTGGCGCAAGTCCATCGGCTCGGACTGCCCAGACTTCTGTGACAGCTGCAGAAGTTATGTTCTGCCAATTTCTCGTGGAACACAACATCCCCTCGACTGTGGCTGACCATTTTTCGGCGCTAGCGAAAAAAATGTTTCCCGATTCAAAGAACGCACAGGCAAGTATGTGTTTTGTTTTGAATTTTTTTTATTTTTTATTTTTACTGTTTGCTTGTAGGAAAGCTTCCTCTATTATCATGATAAATTTAGGGAGGTGATACTGGGAGGCACCGTTTATACAACAGCAACTGTAGTTACCCAGCGATTTCGCTTCCCTAAACATTTTAATTGCTGATAGGCATTTTATCCTCCTGAGAACCAACCCAGAGGACTTGTGTCCTCTGTAGTTGACATTTGTTTTACGTGCACACCCTCTTACTCTTTCAGGCTGTTCACTTGAATCCTGGTGTCTTGTAAAGAGTGCATCCTTTTTTTTTTAAATCTAAATTGTAAGTTGTTTTTTTTAACCCTACCTAGTAAGGAAATTACAACAAAAGAGAAATTGGGAGACACTTTTTTTTTCTTGGTTCCCAGGAGGATATATAGACACAGATGACCAATATCCGTTACTACCATCGACCGATGGTAAACTGGAAAAGTATTGAATGAAGAGTAATGGTGGTAATGACCATTGGTAACCTGTCTCTTAAATGTGTAATAGGGGATGGAAGTAATTTAACACCATCTAAATGTTTGCCGTGCTCTGATTTTCTTTTATTGACCAGGAAAATAATCTGTACTTGCCAGTTATGTACGTACAGTGGCATGCAAAAGTTTGGGCACCCTTGCTGAAAATGTCTGTTACTGTGAATAGTTAAGTGAGCAGAAGATGAACTGATCACCAAAAGGCATAATGGTAAAGATGACACATTTCTTTAATATTTTCCACAAGATTACATTTTTATTTCCATCATTTACAGGTGTAAAATACCAAAAAATGAAAAGGACCTAAAAAAAAAAAAAAGTTTGGGCACCTGGCATGGTCAGTACTTAGTAACACCCCCTTTGGCAAGTATCACAGCTTGTAAATGCTTTTTGTAGCCAGCTAATAATCTTTCAATTCTTACTTGGGGGATTTTCGCGCATTCGTCCTTGCAAAAGGCTGCCAGTTCTGCAAGTTTCTTGGGCTGTCTTGCATGCACTGCTCTTTTGAGATCTATCCACAGATTTTCAAATGATGTTTAGATCAGGGGACTGTGAAGGCCATGGCGAAACCTTCAGCTTGTACCTCTTGAGGTATTCCATTGTAGATTTTGAGGTGTGTTTTGGATCATTTTATTGTTGGACCCATCCTCTTTTTAAATTCAACTTTTTTACAGATGGTGTGATGTTTGCTTCCAGAGTTTGCTGGTATTTATTTGAATCCATGCTTCCCTCGACCAATGAAATGTGCCCTGCGCCACTGGCTGCAACACAACCCCAAAGCATGATCGATCCACACCCATGCTTCAGAGTTGGAGAGGTGTTCTTTTCCTGGAATTTGGCACCCTTTTTTCTCCAAACATACCTTTGCACATTGTGGCCAAAAAGTTCTATTTTGATTTTATCAGTCCACAGGACTTGTTTCCAAAATGCATCAGGCTTGCTTAGATGTTCATTTGCAAACTTGACATTGAATTTTGTGGCTCGGACACAGGAAAGGTTTTCTTCTAATGACTCTCCCATGAAGGTCATATTTGTTCAGGTGTCGTTGCATAGTAGAACAATGCACCACCACTCCAGGGTCTGCTAAATCTTTCCGAAGGTCTTTTGCAGTCAAACAACGGTTTTTATTTGCCTTTCTAGTAATCCAATGAGCAGTTCTTTCAGAAAGTTTTCTTCATGTTAAGATGGCGGCGCGTCAGGACGCAGCGGCTTACAGCTCTCCTTTCAAGTGCACGTTTTTGTATTTTTTGTGTGTTATAACTGTTTGTTTCGCGTCACCTACGGACTTCAACACAAGATACACCCATATGGATCTGATAGACATAGGCATTCGGCAAGAAATGATCATTTCAAACGACTTTCATCGCGCTCACAACATTCCGGAGGAGATAGCGAGAGCACCGGGGTCTCCGTGGATTGTTATCGGGTCTGGAAGAGGAAGAAGGCGGAGACGTGAGAGGAAGCAAAAACGGGGCTGCAGAGCGGGCCTGCTGAACAAGCTCAGGAAACAGCCACTCAAACCTCCGCTACCAAGCCTCTATCTTTCCAATGCTAGATCCCTGGTACACAAAACGGACGACTTGGAACTACAGCTTGCTGGTAACCGCTACATTCGTGAATGCTGTGCAATCATTATAACGGAGACATGGCTACAACCGCTAATCCCCGACGCTTCGGTGCAGCTAGCAGGCCGCACGCTACACAGATGGGACAGGAATAGCGACTCCGGGAAAAACAGAGGAGGGGGGCTCTGTGTTTACGTGAATGAAGGTTGGTGCAACAACAGTACAGTCTTAGACAAGCATTGTTCTCCTGACCTAGAGTTCATGTCCGTAAGATGCAGACCCTTCTTTCTGCCGAGGGAGCTAGCAGCTGTTATCATCACTGCAGTCTACATACCACCGGACGCTAACGTCAAAACCGCTCTCTCTCTGCTCGCAAACAACATTAACAACCACCAGCGAGCCTACCCAAACGGCGCGCACATCATTGCAGGAGACTTCAATAAGGCAAACCTCAAAACGGTGTTGCCTAAATTTTACCAACATGTTAAGTGTGCAACGAGGGGAGTAAATAATCTGGACCATGTTTATTCCAACCTTAAACATGCCTACAGAGCTATTCCCCTCCCCCACCTCGGTCAGTCTGACCATCTCTCCCTGTTCCTACCCCCCGCATACACCCCTCTCAGCCGGCAATCAAAGCCACAAAGACGGAAAATTACCACCTGGCCTGACGACGCCCTCCCCCGACTCCAGGACTGCTTTGAACGAACACAGTGGGAAGTTTTCCATCACGAGGACCTGGCCACATACACGGATGCAGTGCTGGCTTACATCAAGCACTGCATTGACACGGTCACCGTGGTAAAGACCATTCAGGTGTTCCCGAATGAGAAACCATGGATGACCGGCCAGGTCCGTGCACTCCTACGTGCCCGGGATGCAGCCTTCAGATCCGGCGACCGAGCGCTATACAGTAGGACTCGGGCCGACCTGAAGAAAGGCATCAGCGCAGCCAAAGCGGACCACAGGAGAAGGATTGAGGAGCAGCTGACAAGCCCCAGGCAGCTGTGGCAGGGCATTCAGGCAATAACAAACTACAGGGGCTGTGCTGTGTCAGCCGGGGACTCAGATGCGGCACTTGCGGAGGAGCTGAACAGCTTCTTCGCCCGCTTTGAAGCTCAGGCGCAGCACACAGCCAAACCACCCCCCGGACCATCTCCCCAGCTGCCACTACAGCTCACACCTCCCCCCAGCACTCCACCCCAACCCCCACTTCAACCGACAGCAATCACTGGCACTCCCCCGCTCATTCTGAAGGTCGAGCCTAAGGATGTGAGACGGGTGCTCCGGGCCATAAACCCCAGGAAGGCAACTGGCCCAGATGGCGTACCAGGGAAGGTGCTCAAGGCCTGTGCTGACCAACTTGCACAGGTCTTCACGGACATCTTCAACAGGTCACTGGAACAAGCCATCGTCCCGACCTGTTTGAAGTCTGCCACCATCATCCCGGTCCCCAAAAAGTCACCCACAGCCAGCCTCAACGACTACCGCCCCGTAGCACTCACCCCCGTCATAACGAAGTGCTTTGAGAAACTGATCTTGCACCACATAAAAACCTGTCTCCCCCCCACCCTGGACCCCCACCAGTTTGCATACAGGCCTAACAGATCGACTGAGGATGCAATAGCCACTGCTCTCCACTCTGTGCTGAGCCATCTGGAGAGACAAGGACGCTATGTCAGAATGCTCTTCATCGACTACAGCTCAGCTTTCAACACCATAATACCGGACATCCTGATCCCCAAGCTAACCAGCCTCGGGCTCCCATCATCCACCTGCTCCTGGATCAAAGACTTTCTAATCAACCGACCACAACAGGTGAAGCTGGGCCGCCACCTTTCATCTGCCCGCACCCTCAGCACTGGCTCACCGCAGGGCTGCGTGCTGAGCCCACTCCTGTACTCGCTCTACACATACGACTGCAGTGCAACCCACCCAGAGAACATCATCGTCAAATTCGCTGACGACACAACAGTGGTGGGGATGATAACAGGGGGGAACGAGGAGGCCTACAGAGATGAGGTCCTGAACCTGGAGAGGTGGTGTGCAACCAACAACTTAGCACTGAACATCTCTAAGACAAAGGAACTCATCCTGGACTTCCGGCGGAACAGCGCTACCCCTGCCCCCCTGTATATCAACGGTGAGCGTGTTGAGCGAGTGCAGACCTTCAAATTCCTGGGTGTCCACATCTCTGCTGATCTCTCCTGGTCAACCAACACGTCAGCCCTGGTCAAGAAGGCCCAGCAGCGGCTACACTACCTTAGAGTGCTCAAGAGGGAGCAACTGAGCACAAGCCTGCTGGTGACCTTCTACCGCTCCACCATAGAGAGTCTGCTGACCTACGCAGTGTCAGTGTGGCACTCTAGCTGCACAGTGGCTGACAGGAAGAGGCTGCAGAGGGTGACCAACACTGCACAAAGGATCATCGGCAGCCCTCTGCCTTCCTTAACTGACATCTACAACTCTAGATGTCTGAACAGAGCAAAAAACATCATAAGGGACATCACCCACCCTGGCTTCCATCTGTTCAATCTGCTACCCTCTGGCAGGCGATACAGGTCCATACCGGCCAGAACAAACAGACTCAGGGACAGCTTCTTTCCTAAAGCAGTCACCATACTCAACTCCAGCCTGCACTGAGGAACTGGTGCTTTGAGAACTGGCCTACTTGTGAACTGTTCAAAAGGTAACTTTGTGTGTGTGTGTGTGTGTGTATTGCATCATGTCTTTTTGCACTGTCAATACAAATGTCACCTTATCACTGAATGCTGCTATCACTAGCCACTTTACTTATACTACTGGAGTATTGATGCCAATATACTTGAGCTGTGTGTGTGTATGTACATACACATGCATATGTATGTATGTATATATATATATATATATGTATATACTGTTATTATAATGCCAATTATGCACAATATGCCAATTATGCCAACAATGCCAATATACTTGAGCTCAATGTATGTGTGTATGTATATGTATGTGTGTATATGTGTGTGTGTATGTATATATATATATATATATATATATATATATATATATATATATGTGTGTGTGTGTGTGTGTGTGTGTGTATATGTGTAGGTATACACTGTTATTACAATGCCAATATACTTGAACTGTAATTATGTTACACATGGTTGCACACCACTGGATGCTGCTACTATCAGCCACTTTACTTGACCTTAAGGTTTTATCTACTGTGCTTTGTCTTGTGTGTATTCTCCATGCAGGACCTATACAAATGTGTCTGTATATAGTAACTAGTAGTTCAATAGTAGTTTTTGTATTTTGAATATACCTTTTCTTTTTATTCTATGTGTGTGTGCACTTTATGGAGCAGCTCTGAATTTCATTATACTCTGTGTGATGACAATAAAGGCTTTCTATTCTATTCTATTCTATACCTCACCTTGATCACTACTGTTTCTGTTAACTGCCATTTCTTAACATTACGATCTGAAGAAACAGCTAACTGAAAAACACTTTGCTATGTTCTTGTAGCCTTCTGCTTTGTGAGCATCAATTATTTTATTATTCAGAATGCTAGGGAGTTGCTTAGAGGAGCCCATGGCTGTTGATTTTAGGGACAAATTTGAGGAGTCAGAGAATTTATACAGCTTTGAAATCTGCATCATCTGACCTTTCCTAACGAAGAATTTGAACAAGCCACAGCTCAATAAGCTAATTAAAGTCTAGAACCTTGGTAAAAGTTACTTGAGAACTCAAATGTATTATGGTGCCCAAACTTTCGCATGGTGTTCCTTTTCTTTTTTCACTCTCCAATTGTACAAAACAAAAATAATACACAAATCTCGCATAAAACGCTGAAAAGAAATGCCTCGTCTTTACCTTTATGCCTTTTGGTGATCAGTTCATCTTCTGCTCACTTAAAGGGGTACCAAATATAATATATACAGTTGCTGATGTGACAAAGTAACGTATTCTTAAGTATTCTATCAAATTTATATACTAGAAAACAACGAAATATCTTGGTAATTGTAAATATAATACTTTATACGCTAAACCGCACAAGAGTCGCCATTTTTAAAAGACCGTGACATCAGAGCTACCCACTGCACTAGCGGAACTCTCCGAAATAGAGGAGATAAGCGTGTAATCATGGCGTCGGGCGCATCAAGTGAAAGCGACAGCTCTGTCGAATCATACGAAGAGATCCCGCAAGACACACTGCAAGCAGGCTATGGCTTAGAAGGGTACCAGTTTGAACCTAGGAGAGGTACTCTCGACTCCGGTGATGAAATAAGAGAAGAAAGCTCGGATGACGGCGAGGATGAGACCAGGCCCGGTGCCAGGAACAGTTTACTAAGGGGGCAATTAGAAATCGCAAGGGGGCAAATATTTTTCATATAGTGTGTAGTAGTGATGGCGGTCTGACAACGTGTTTCAAACAATTAACTGCGCCAACCACAAAACCACGGCCCCGAAGGTTGCTTTAGTACGGGAAAATCATGTGGCATATTACCAGGGCAGTTGCGCTTTATCAGCACCCATGCCCACCTGTTAATCCTCCCCTCCAATTTTCTCACAGACACGGGTTACAACCGGAAAGATGCCAAACATAAAACAACACACACAAACCTACAGGCAAGTCCTTTAAATTTAAAATACATACAAATAGCTCCGCGGCATGAAAACAAAACGTCAATGCACTTGCTAAGGTACTAAGCAAGTGCATTGCTAAGTACTAAGGTACTTGGCTCGGCGGCCAAAATCATAATTTAAAAAAAAAATCAACAGACCCCGTGGCTGCACCAGTAATAGCCTTCCTGACTCGCACTGAGTCAACGCTAACCACTTAATCCGTGATCCCAGTTTAGGCGTGTAGGGGACAAAACACTCTGAAGTGATGAATTTTCACCCCCGCTGCATGGGGGGGGGGGGGGGGTGTGTGACGTCAACGACACATTCTTACGCTATTTGCGCACAAAGCGGACCATATATGAACACATACACCGACATAAACGGAGATAAATTTAGCCTACAAAGAAAGAAAATGGATTCACAATATTGTGATTGAATTCCTTTAATTCGGTGGGGGAAAGACTACTCCCGTAAACTGACTGCATATTGCAGAGACAGTGCACTTGTAAGTGTAGACTACATGTAAAACCCCCGCCCGCATGACCCCTCCCCTTGTCCTCATCACAGGTCTGTGTGTGCGCGGCTGTGCCAGCATTTCACACATACACTCACAATAACAATTAAGAAAACAATTAAGTGATCTGAGTCTCCGTTGAGGGGGCAGGGCTGTAGCCACGAGGGGACGATGCCCCCTTTCGCCCCCCCACGGCGCCGGGCCTGGATGAGACTGATGCTGACCTTGGACATGGCGAGCGTGGGGCAGAGCGTCTGCATGCAGGTGACACAGCGTGGTGCTCGTGCGGAAAATGTAACGTGGAGTTGCTCACAAGTCCAGCAGAATTTATTTGCTGCAATGAGATAGGCGCCACCCGTGGACTTGCGAAATCGTCGCAAGAGGCAGAAACAGGTACTTCACACGTGCTATTCCCAACCTCAATGAGCCAACACACCTGGGCACATACATACGTCATGAGTGTTACGCAGAGAAAATGAACGTGCATTCTGATTGGATAAAATTAATATCATGGCGGGCTGTTCAAACTGCGGAAATAGTTTGCTCGAGCTACTTTCAAAACACTATAACTTTCCAACCTTAGAACAAAAAACTTTTGTAAGTCTTGAATAAGGTTCGTTAATGTGTGTTTTATTGTTATATTTACTCTATATATTGCCCTCTGTTCCCCTTTAACTATTCACAATAACAGACATTTTCAGCAAGGGTGCCCAAACTTTTGCATGCCCCTGTAGACCTAACCTTTCATTCATTTGTTGTTCATCCAGGATTTTGCATGCAAATGAACGAAGACTACCATGGTCGTCAAAGGAAGTTTAGCCCCTGCTTATACAAATCCTGTCGTCGAAAAAATGCGCCAGCAGCCGTTTAGCCTTATGATAGATGAGAGCAACGGCAGAAACGGCACCAAGCGCTTGGTCATTCTGGCATGCATTTTTGAAGATGCCTGTGTAAAAACCAGAATGCTGAATTTACCAGAACTTGCTTCTGGTAAAGCTTCAGCGATATTTGAAACTGTTGACCGCTTCATGAGGTAAGAATTTATTCTTTAAATTGTAAAACAGTGTGCCAGTTTGCTGAATCTGTATACCTGTTTAAAAATCTAGACTGGAAGTGTGTAGTAATATGTATAATATTACAAATACCTTTGTAACTTTTATAATTACAAAATGAGCACTAATGCATATTTTCAGTGAAAATGACGTCCCCTGGGCCAATATGGTTGGGTTTGCAAGTGACAATTGCAACACCATGATTGGCAGGAAAGATTCTGTTTTGACCAGGCTCCAAGCAAAAAAAGTCCCAAGAATTTTACATATGTTTCATAAGTTGAGATAGATAGATAGATAGATAGATAGATAGATAGATAGATAGATAGATAGATCGATCGATCTCCACAATTATTGGCACCCCGGTTAAGACGTGTTAAAAGCCTTAAAATAAATTCAATTTTTATTGCAGAAGCATAATCTATTTTTCATAAAATCACCTGTTCCACAATTATTGGCACCCATAATTCCTAGAAAATAATTGTAATTGAAGCATTGTCATTTCTACTGTAGTTTATAAAGTCGATCAGAGTATCTAGGAACCTTTAGTAACTCATCACATCCTGTTTCCCTGGGGTATAAATATGATGTGACACAGAGGCCCATTTCTCTTATCCACTCTGGGCGGCACGGTGGTGTAGTGGTTAGCACGGTCGCCTCACAGCAAGAAGGTTCTGGGTTCGAACCCGGCGGCTGGCAAGGGCCTTTCTGTGTGGAGTTTGCATGTTCTCCCCGTGTCTGCGTGGGTTTCCTCCGGGTGCTCTGGTTTCCCCCACAATCCAAAGACATGCAGGTTAGGTTAATATGGGACGGCCTTGGGCTGAGGTGCCCTTGAGCGAGGCACCTAATTCCCAACTGCTCCCCGGGCGCTGTTAGCATGGCTGCCCACTGCTCTGGGCATGTGTGTGTGCTCATTGCTCCCATGTGTGCACGCGCGCGCATGTGTGTGTTCACTGCTTCAGATGGGTTAAATGCAGAGAGGAAATTTCACAAGTGTGTGATGAATAAGAGTTGTGCTTTCTTTTTTTTTTCTTTTTTCAACATGGGAAAGACAAGAGAACACACCATTCAAGTAAGGCAGATGTGTGTTGACCTTCATAAGTCAGGCAATGGCTACAAGAAAATAGCCACTCGCCTACACCTGCCCATATCTACAGTCAGAGACATCAAGAACATCAAGAAGTTTAAAACAACTGGAACAGTGGCAAACAAGCCTGGACAAGGATGCAAGTTTATCTTGCCACCACACACAGTGAGGAGGATGGTAAGAGAAATAAAAAGTTCTCTAAAGCTCACTGTTAGAGAATTGCATCAAAGAGTAGCACCTTGGGGTCACAAAGTCTCCATAACAACCATCAGGCGCCATCTACATGCCAACAAGCTGTTTGGGAGGCATGCACGAAAAAAAGCCTTTTCTCACTTACAAGCATAAATGTAAACATCTGGAGTTCGCTAAGCGGTACTGAGACCATGTGCTTTGGTCAGATGAGACCAAGATAGGAGCTTTTTGGCAACAAACACTCTAATACATCACAAAAAATGAGTATGCGGAAAAGCACCTCATGCCCACTGTGAAGTATGGGTGAGGATCGGTGATGCTGTGGGCCTGTTTCTCTTCCAAAGGCCCCAGGAATCTTGTTAGGGTGCATGGCATCATGAACTCTGAAATACCAGGACATTTTAAATCAAAATCTGGTGGCCTCTGCCTGAAAGCTGAAGATGGGTCGTCACTGGGTCTTTCAACAAGATAATGACCCTAAACATGTGGCCAAATCTACACAAAAATGGTTCACCAGACACAAAATCAAGCTCCTCCCATGGCCATCTCAGTCCCCAGACCTCAACCCAATTGAAAACCTGTGGGGTGAGCTGAAGGGGAGAGTGCATAAGAGACAACCCAGGGCTCTGGATGATTTAGAGAGATTGTGCAAAGAGGAATGGTCAAATATCCCTCTCTCTGTATTCTCCCATCTTGTGAAATGTTATAGGAGAATATTAAGTGCTGTCTTGTTGGCAAAAAGGAGTTTTAAAAAGTATTAACATCAGGGGTGCCAATAATTGTGGCACACATGATTTCATGTAAAATAATTTTCTTAATGTGGGATTTTTTTCCCCACTGAATGAATGCACATTAATTAAAGGTTGGATTTTTCCCTCTTTCTTTGCATTGCTGTCCTATATTTAAAAAAAAAAAAGAATTTATTAGAAGCCTAAGAACATATCTTAACGAGGGGTGCCAATAATTGTGGAGGGCACTATATATGGGACGGCACGGTGGTGCAGTGGTTAGCGCTGTCGCCTCACAGCAAGAAGGTCCGGGTTCGAGCCCCGTGGCCGGCGAGGGCCTTTCTGTGCAGAGTTTGCATGTTCTCCCCGTGTCCGCGTGGGTTTCCTCCGGGTGCTCCGGTTTCCCCCACAGTCCAAAGACATGCAGGTTAGGTTAACTGGTGACTCTAAATTGACCATAGGTGTGAATGGTTGTCTGTGTGTCAGCCTTGTGATGACCTGGCGACTTGTCCAGGGTGTACCCCGCCTTTCGCCCGTAGTCAGCTGGGATAGGTCCCAGCTTGCCTGCAACCCTGTAGAACAGGATAAAGCAGCTAGAGATAAAGTAGATGACCTTCTGGTGGATGTGTTCTACTTTTTCCACCACAGCTCAAAGCGCATTCAGGACTTCAAAGAATTTCAGCAGTCAGCTAACAGACCTATCATATCACTAAAACAGGAGTCTTTGAGATTCTCTTCTGGTAGTCTTCCAGCTTTTTCTCAATTAATTGTTCTACATTAAATTCTAGGTAGAGGAGCAGCAGATCTTGAAGCACTGTCCTACCTCTTGGCTGTCCCTAGAGAAAGTCTGCAATCGCCTGCTGAGCCAACTGCCGGCCTTGCGAAGCTACTTTGCCAGTCATGAAGATGTTGAGAAACCGGGCAAAGTCAAGTCGATAAATGACAGTCTACAGGAACCCCTGACTGAGCTGATACTGTTGTTCCTGCAGTACATTATGCCAGTGCTCAAATCAGTTTAACATCCTTTTTCAAGGGGAGGATTGCATGGTTGGCAGTCTCCTCCCCGAGATGGACAGGCGTCTACGGAAGTTTGCTGTGAAGTTCTTGGAGCTGAAGCATGTCAAGTACTGCAGGAACCTTAGGGAATTTGATGTGGGCAACCAGGAGTTGCAGCAGTCCGATGACAAGCTGACAGTAGGGCGTGCAGTCAGATCTCGCTTGGTGGAGCTAGAGGAAGACCTGGATGCAAAAACTGTCCAGGTCTTCTTTTCCTCTGTCAGAGGATTTTATGAGGCTGCTGCCAGGAAGATGATTGATAAATTTCCATTTGACAATGAAATGTTGGTCAATCTTGCAGTGTTAGATCCATTTAAAAAGGATGACCTGGACTATAGTGGCATTGTCAATTTAACTTCCTCTTTTGGCTTTTACCTGGACCTGCAGCAGTTGAAGGAGGAGTGGGAGGACTTTCTACTTATGCCAGATGATGTTGTGCCATGTAGGGCAAATGATGGCAAAAAAAGTACCAATAGATGTATATTGGGGAAAGGTCTTCGATGTAAAAACTGCTCTGGGTTGCCAGGTTTCCAGTGCTGAAACAACTTTTTACTGCTTTGCTGTGCCTCCCACATACGTAGCAATGCAGATAGTGAGAGGGCTTTTTCATTGGTTAGGAAAATTCATACGGAGTACAGAAAAAAATATGGCTGCAGACACATTAACTGCACATCTGCAAATTAAAATGAACTGTGATGAGGAGCTACAACTGCTACCCAAGCAGTGATATTGTAGCTAGTGCCAAATCTGCAACATCTTTGTACAACAAAGAACACTCCAAAAAGGAATAAGATTCAAATTCTTATTATAAATTACTGGGAAGATTTTCAATTTAACTTCATTATTTTCACTTTTCCTTGTTTAGATAATATACTTGATGTGGGTCAGTCATCTTTAGTTGACTTAATATTGATTTAATATTAATACATTTTATTTGCAAAATTTACATAAATAATTCTGGTATTACTGATAGAGTGTATGTTAAATAATTAAGTTTATAGTTCAGTCAGTCATTCTCTTTTGTAAATAATTGTCTGTACATACTGTATAGTCCTTTTTAATTCAGTTGTTTTCTCTGGGATCTAAAAGTTATTTTTATTCAGTACATGCTTATTTGATCCCTTTAACTTGATGTAGTGTGATAAATATGCCTATTACAATAGGAGTGTATAATATGGAATAAAACAATCGATGCTTTGGATATTGGATTTTTTTTCTCGTGTATAAGGGCTCATGGGTGTATGTAAGGGAAAAGTACAGATTTTGTACGGGCATGGGTAACTAAAGGTTGACATGTATGGGGATGGTATGTTGAAATTAAAACTGAAAACAATGATTTGTAAATAATCTTTGACCTGTATAGCACTCAAAAGAATACAATACTTTACCTCATGAATTTTAATAGGATTCCCCCCCCAAAAAAATACACACACAACAATTGTGATTCTTACAATGCATTTAAAAAAAAAAAAAAAAAAAAAAAGTTGGGATGCTAAAAGCATTTACTAGTTTATAATGTTGCCATTCCTTCTCAACACTTAAAACATTTAGGGACTGAAGACATCAAGTGATCCAGGTGTTATTTTGTCCCATTCTTTCTACAAACAGGTCTTAAGGTATGCAACAGTATAGGGTCTTTATAGTCATATTTTTCATTTCAAAATTCACCAAAACATTCTCTCTTGGAAACTGAGGGGACAGGCACCCTCTTTTTCCACAGCCATGCCTTTGTAATGTGTGTAAAATGTGGTTTTGCATTGTCTTGTTGAAATATCCCAGAAAAAAAAATGTCTTGAAGGCAGCATATGTTGCTCCAAAATCCCCATGTATTTTTCTGCATTAATGCTGCCATCACAGAAGTGTAAATTACTTTTGCCAAGGGCACTGACACACCCCCACAACATGACACACCCTGGGATTTGGACTTGATGCTGGTAACAGTCTGTCTTTGACATACAGCGTCCATTTGTTTTGTTTTTTTAAAAAGGGACCTGGAATATGTCTGACCACAATACACATTTCCACTGTGTGATGGTCCAGCCCACATGCCTCTGAGCCCAGAGTAAATGACAGCACTTCAAGTCAAGTCAAGTTTATCTGTATAGCGCTTTTAACAATAAACATTGTCACAAAGCAGCTTTACAGAATTTGAACGACCTAAAACATGAGCTAATTTTGTTCCTAATCTATCCCCAATGAGCAAGCCTGTGGCAATGGTGGCAAGGAAAAACTCCCTCAGACGACATGAGGAAGAAACCTCAAGAGGAACCAGACTCAAAAGGGAACCCATCCTCATTTGGGCAACAACAGACAGCATGACTATAACATTAACAGTTTTAACATGAAGACAGTTTCATTGATGTTATAACTCTTCATTGATGGAAACTTGAGTGCAAAACTGTTCATGACAACTGCAGTCCTAAAGTTAGCAAGTCAACTGTAGTCCTCAGCCATAAAAGCATTACTGTAAGAGTCCAGAGCACTTCTGGACACTGTTAACATAAGACTTCCTTTTTGCACAGTTAAGTTTTAATAGGCATTTGTGGATGTAATGCCACATTGTAGCTTGACAAAGGTTTGCCAAAGTAATCCTGAGCGCATGTGTATATCAGCTATAGACCGTTCTTGATGCAGTGCTGTCAGAGGGATCAGAAATCACGGATATAAAGCTTAGGCTTGCGCCCTTGCCCTTTATGTACTGAAATTCCTCCAAGTTCCTCAAACTGTTTAATGAGATTATGCACTGTAGATGGTGAAATATCCAAATCCCTTCCTATCTGTCTTTGAGTAACATTGTTTTTAAACTTTTCAATAATTTTCCTCCCACATTTGTTGACAAACTGGAGATCCTCAGCCCATCTATGCTCCTCAAAGACTAACGCTACGTTCACACTGCAAGGCTTAATGCTCAATTCCGATTTTTTTGTGAAATCCGATTTTTTTGTGAGGTCGTTCACATTAACAAATATATGCGACTTGTATGTGATCCTCAGTATGAACGAAAAGCGACCTAAAAGTGTTCCGCATGCGCATTGCAGGATACGACGACGTCACACGCAGTGAGCATGGCCAGTGTTTACGGAAGTAAAACCGCCCGGTTGCGTTATGACCCATCCAATCTAGCTTGAATAGCTGCATCCCCCCAAATGGAAATCAGCTCCCTAACCTCTGCGTCCTTCCGTTGAGAAGATTCAGAACCTTCACAGCCCGAAGCGTCCCTCGCATTGATGTCATGCGCAGGGGCGCAGATACGTTTTTTGAACTTGGGGGGACAAAGCTGCCAGCAAACCAACCCCAACCCCGATATGCCTGTCAAACTCATTGTGGGTTACCATAGCAACCAAGCTCGAGCTCGCAACCTGTGCAGTCTGCGCAGCTTTACCAACCGAACATCAGTCTTTGTTTTGTTTTATGTGAGTTGTTGCAACTATGTATATACTGCTGTGCACCTCAATAAACCGAATGGTAATTAGTCTTTTGATTTTTCCGTGAGGTTTGCCTTATGCAAAGAAAGACAGCATAGACGTTTTTTCCTCCCTATAAGTGGGGGGGACCGAGCGAGGTGAATTTAAATCTGGGTGGGACGAGTCCCACCCTCTATCTGCGCCCGTGATTATGCGCCATGTTGTTGTAACTTTTTTGAGAGACCCGCCGCCTACTTCAGCGCAGAATAGTGACGTTTGTGGCTTGTTGATGACGTGTAAGTCGGATGAATGCGACCTGGCGGTTCAGACTGAAGTCGCATATGAAAAGAGCGGATAGGAATCGGAATTAGGACCACATATCCAAACGGCCTGGGTCGGATTTGAAAAAATCGGATCTGTCTCGTTCATATTGTCAATAAAAGATCGGATACAGGTCACATATGGGCGAAAAGATCGGATTTGAGTCACTTCAGCCTGCAGTGTGAACGTAGCCTAAGCCTTTCCTAGATACTAATCAGCATTTCCCCCAAGTTTACTGGCTTGGGGCTGGGGGGAGGATGGGGTGCTGGATGAGGATGGTCACCTGCAGGACCCTGCTCCAGAGCTCCTATTACAGAGCATTTGGACCTGAACAAACAGTTAAAAGGAGTGTCACATTTAAGTCTTCACATTTATTTTTAGAATAAGTTTTTTTTTTTTTTAAACCAAGTTGGATCAAAGCCACTGATCCTGTGGCAAGTCCTGTGCTGAGGGGATGCAGTTTCAGTAGGAGAGCTGGTAGTGTTCTATTTGGGCAGGGGCAGAATTTTAATTTCAAAGGTGGTGGGGGACAAAGTATAGGGACAAATCCACAAAAGGACTCAAGTTTTTGAGATACCCTTACCTGAGGTCTATCTGCTGTACTCCGGTGTCTCTTGCAAAAGAAATCTTGATCTCAATTAAATTACCTGATTGAAGGTTATATATAAATGAGGAATATCTGGGGGGGGGGTTCATCCCTCAACAGTTCCACAGACTTGGCAAGGAGCACTGAGGGCATTCTGGGGACTCATGGTGGCCCCACTACTTCATTTTGATTTGGTCACCCATGTGCGCCACAGCCTCTCGTACCTTATTGCTTGATTCTACAATTTGTAATTCACTCACTTCTCCACTTTTTACATGCTCCCTACCCATCACCTGGGGCAGCTGTCCCTGCTCCCTGCCCATCACCTGGGGCAGCTATATATTTTCCCCCAATATAATGGTAGGGGAAAAACCGTGTGACAGCGGGGGCATGGTTGAGCGTTGGCCGTGAACAGTGAGGAGGCAGGTTGAACCAGCAGGTAACATTGATGAGGTGCACCTGTGTCAAATTACTGGCTGTCTAACCGGTGTCTCTTTCAGACAGTCAGGAATGAGATAGAGAGAGCGCTGTGACACCCCATTGTGTGCATTTGTTCTGTGAATGGTCACTGAAAAGTGTACTAAAAATCACCCGTTCTGAAGCCTGCTTCCCATTCCTCTATTTCCCAAAGTTGTTACACACTGCTTTTTAGGGATTGAAGATCATGGGTATGAAGCTTAGGCTTGTACCCTTGACTTTTATGGACTCCAGATTCCTTGAATCGTTTAATGATATGTGCCATAGAGGGTGAAGGTTTAGGTCAGGTCAGGCATGGAGTCTACTACTGGTAACATGTAACCCAGTACAACCTGCCACATGGACGGGTAGCCGGCGTCTAAACTGGCTCCCCTCACCAGCTCACACTGGCGGGAAGGGTAGCATGTCACCCCGCAGGACTAAAAACAAGCACCTGTCAAAGGGCGGAAGAGCTCCTAGTGAGCCAACGGCCAACATGAAATCAATCGGGGAGGCCAGCCTCTATTGAGGTATTTCACCTGACGTCACAGGGTCACGTGACGCCCCGGTGTCCGCCATTTTGGACGGCAAGCTAGCTAATGTCAACAACAGTAGCTGGTATTTTACTGTAGCAATGTTTACGTTCAGTCATTTGGATGACTGTTAAAACCTTTCAGTCTCAAGTTTTTCCTTTACTGGATTTACTAGTTTACTGAGCCAGCCGGCCCCGGAGCGCCAGCCAGCCCGCCCCGGAGCGCTAGCTAGCCGGCCAGCCAGCCCGCCCCGGAGCGCTAGTTAGCCAGCCGGCCCGCCCGCCCGCCCGCCCCGGAGCGCTAGCCAGCCGGCCAGCCAGCCAGCCCGCCCGCCCGCCCCGGAGCGCTAGCTAGCCGGCCCGCCCGCCCGCCCCGGAGCGCTAGCTAGCCGGCCAGCCCGCCCGCCCCGGAGCGCTAGCTAGCCGGCCAGCCCGCCCGCCCCGGAGCGCTAGCTAGCCGGCCAGCCCGCCCGCCCCGGAGCGCTAGCTAGCCGGCCAGCCCGCCCGCCCCGGAGCGCTAGCTAGCCGGCCAGCCCGCCCGCCCCGGAGCGCTAGCTAGCCGGCCAGCCAGCCCGCCCCGGAGCGCTAGCTAGCCGGCCAGCCAGCCCGCCCCGGAGCGCTAGCTAGCCGGCCAGCCAGCCCGCCCCGGAGCGCTAGCTAGCCGGCCAGCCAGCCCGCCCCGGAGCGCTAGCTAGCCGGCCAGCCAGCCCGCCCGCCCGCCCGCCCCGGAGCGCTAGCTAGCCGGCCAGCCAGCCAGCCGGCCCCGGAGCGCTAGCTAGCCAGCCGGCCGGCTCCGAAGAGCTAGCCAGCCGGCCCCGGAGCGCTAGCTAGCCCCGGAGCGCTAGCTAGCCAGCCAGCCAGCCCGCCCCGGAGCGCTAGCCAGCCAGCCCCGGAGCGCTAGCCAGCCAGCCAGCCCGCCCCGGAGCGCGCTCAGTAAACTAGTAAATACAGTAAAGGAAAAACTTATAACGGGCCATGTCTCAACAGACTAAGAAGTTATTTCAATGACATTTAATAACATTTTGTTTATCCTGAGGACCGAAAGTAAATGAAAATGTGAACAAATCTTAGCTGTCAGTGAACAATCCTGGTGGAAGCAGGTAAACGTCGTTCTCCAAGCCTGCTAACCTCAATTTTTGCAAATACCTCTCCCTCTGCTCGCCCTGTAAATGCCCTGCGTCGCTGGATAGTGAAGGTGTTTTCTGCATCTCGCTCCTTTTTCTTTTGTTTTTTGTTTGTCGCCTTCCTCGCATTCAAACTGATTCGAGCCGTGCCGTCCAAAATGGCAGCGTCACATGACTTGGTCACGTGAGTGAAATACCTCAATAGCACTATAAGGCACCTGGCCTAGGAGAAGGCAACTCTGATCTAAAATCTCAGCTGATGTGGTCAGCTGCAAGGGCATCCCTCAAGAGTGAGGGCCATGACCAGCCACTGCTCCCATGGCTGACAAGCACACGGTACCTGTGCTCAACACTGGCTATGGAGGAGAGAGTGGTGTTGACCTGCACAACTCATCACTTTAATCCCTCATCTGTGCAGGTTTCCTCTTTGCTTCATCTCCATCCTTCATCTTCGATCACCAAGTCCCACGGCGAGGGAGGCGTGACGACGGGGGCAAGGAGAGGATGCTCCTGGAAGCCCCTAGCCACAAATCCCCACCTGTGGCAGCCCAGGCGTGATGGTCGCTCAGGAGTCGACTTGAAGCAATGGCCCTGTTCGTATCCTGCCTGGACAACAAGGGATAGCACTGCCTTCTCCTGCTGGGGGGGGGTATAAAAGAACCCCTAAAGAAAGCTTGCTTCACCAGATCTGTCCGACAGCTGCAACGGACTGATCATCCAACCCAGCGGTCAAAAGAAAACTACAAAGGTCTTCATTGGTGCATGGAATGTCCAAACACTACAAGACAACCCCAACAACCTTGAAAGAAGGACAGCCATCATTGCCAGAGAGCTTCATCAATATAACATCGACATTGCTGCTCTCAGTGAAACTAGTCTCCCAGGCTTTTCAGAGCTCCCAGAGAGGGGAGCAGGAGGGGTTGCAGAACTTTCTTCTGCAACAGTTGCCCAGAAAATGAGCCATGCCAGGCTGGAGTGGGATTCACCATCAATTCCTGCTATTTGAAGTACCTGGAATCTCTTCCACGTGGTATAAACGAATGTCTGATGGTGAGGAGACTGACACTGGCCAGAGGCTGTGTGACCCTCATCAGTGCTTCTGCTCCAACCATCAGCTATCCCCACGAAGCAAAGGAGAGTTTCTACGAAGAACTGGATCGTCTCATACAGCAAACACCCCACACTGGTCTTAAGTGATTTCAACGCCCGCGTTGGTAATGACCAAGCAACCCGGGAAGGTGTCATCAGCCATCACGGCATTGGAAAAGAAAACCTCAATGGCACTCTCCTCCTCACCACCTGTGCTCAACATCAGTTGGTGATGATTAACCAGAGGTGGAAAAACCCAGGTGCAGAAAGTAAAAACCCTGCCACATTTTTGCTCCAGCCAATTCAGTGAACCAGCTGATCCTAATTACCACATCCCCTAAGCCAGGCTGATGAGCTAATTGGTGAAATCACCTGTGTTGAGAGCACAGGCAGAAGGAAAACCTAAGCAGGACTTTTACTTTGTCAATCCAGTTTTTCCACCTCTGTTACTAACACTATGTTTCAGCAGAAGATGATGCACCCCTGCTCTGGTCACTGGCACCAAATAGACTTTGTCATCAGTTGTAGATGCGACATCCATCACCAGGGCAATGAGAGGAACCACTAACTACTCAGATCACAGACTACTCCGCTCAAAGGTTTCTTTTTCATTCAAAGCAGTTTCCCCGCACTAGGCATAACCCACCAAGGAAGAAGTTCAATGTCTCAAAACTAGAGTCTAACGATGTCAAATCAGAGCTGTCTCAACTTATTTTGGACAGGCTTCTTACCCCACTCCCTGGGGGTGTTGTTGTTGTAGAGCACTGGACTTTCCTTCATGACACCCTTTATGGAACAGCTGAAGAGGTGCTTGGCTTTACAAAGCGCACCCACCGAGACTGGTTCAAAGAGAATGACACAGCCACAACTGCCCTGCTAGACAGATTACACCAAGCCCACATGGAATATGTGAAGAACAAAAGTAACTCCTTGAAGAAAGACTCATACCAGCAGCTGAAGAGAACATTGCAGGTGACTCTACACAAAATGAAAGACAAATAGTGGCTCGAGAAAGCCCAGGACTTGCAAGCAGCTGCTGACAGACATGACTCAAAGGCACTACAGGGCTAAAAGCAGTGTACGGCCCAACATCTCAAGGCAGCACACTCCTCCTCTCAATAGACCTTACTGCGAGACGAAGAAAGCATTCTAGCACGTTGAGTGGAACACCGTCTCTTCAATTGTGTGTCTACCATCTCAGATGAGACACTCAATGAAGTTCCCCAGAGGCTAGTCATAGAAAACCTAGAAGACCCTCCTTCCATCACAGAGACCCTGAAGGCCATTAAGCAGCTATCGAAAGGCAAAGCTCAGATGGCATCCCTCCCGAGATCTACAAGTATGGAGGACAAGCCATTGCAAAGCAACTGACCAACCTGTATGTCCTGGTCTGGGAGCAGGGCTCCATGCCTCAAGAGTTTAAAGATGCCTTAATTGTCCACCTGTATAAGAAGGGCAACAGACACTGCTGTGATAACCATCGGGGCATTTCTTTACCATCAATTGCAGGGAAAGCCCTCACTCGCATCATCACTAACCACCTTACGGCCCGTATCACAGAACAATCACCCCGGAAAGCCAGTGTGGCTTCCGTGCAACTCGAGGGACAAGAGATATGCTGTTTGCTACAAGGCAAGTGCAAGAGAAGTGCATTGAGCACAAGCAGGACCTGTTCGTGGACCTTACTAAAGCTTCTGACTCTGTGGGAAGGGATGGCCTCTGGAAACTACTCTGTGGGAAGGGATGGCCTCTGGAAACTACTCTCGAAGGCTGGCTACCCCCCCAAAATGATCAGAGTCATCCGCTCCTTCCACGACAGCATGGTTGGACGTGTGCTGAATGAAGGGAAGACTTCTGACCCTTTTACCATTTGGAATAGAACAAAACAAGGTTGTGTGATGGCTCCTTTGCTGTTCAGCACTGTCTTTTCTGCAATGATTCAGGAGGCCTTTAAGGACAGGGATAGAGATCCGCTTCAGAACCGATGGCAGTGTGTTCAACCTTCAGAGGCTCAAAGCCCGCACCAAAACCTCCACAATGCTCCTCCAAAACCTGCTCTATGCGGACGACTGTACGCACATTGCCCACTCTCTCTCTGACACCCAAGCGATGGTTGATGCTTTCGCCCATTCATGCATAAGATACAGCTTGACCATAAGCATCAGAAAGATGGAAGTACTCCATCAACCCAAACTGGGCACCTCACCATGGAGACCTGTGGTCACCATAACTGATGAACCTCTACAGTCAGTTGAAAAGTTCTGCTACCTTGGTGGCATGGTCGCTCAGAATGGCCGCATTGACATCAGCAAAGCCTCCACTGCCTTTGGTCGCCTGCAGCACAGGCTATGGGGAGAGAAAGGAGTTTGTCTGTCCACTAAGATCGCTGTCTACAGAGCTGCTGTCTTTCCTATGCTGATGTATGGGTGCAAGACGTGGGTTCCTTACCCTGCTCATGTGAAGAAGCTGGAACAATTCCACATGAGGTGCCTCAGAAAGACATGCGGTACATGCTGGGAAGACCGTATCCCCAACACTGAGATCCTTGCACGGTGCCAGATCACCTCCATCGAGGCTCTACTCACTTACGCTCAGCTGCAATGGTGTGGTCACATTGCTCGCATGGGAGAAGAATGAATTCCCAAAGCCCTACTCTTTGGAGAACTGTGCAAGGGCAAGCATTCCAAAGGTAGACAGTGGAAACGCTATAAAGACGTTCTGAAG
This sequence comes from Neoarius graeffei, assembly GCF_027579695.1. Taxonomy (NCBI): domain Eukaryota; kingdom Metazoa; phylum Chordata; class Actinopteri; order Siluriformes; family Ariidae; genus Neoarius; species Neoarius graeffei. Next base: position 20,603,946 of record NC_083573.1, read on the forward strand.
GCCACGCTCAAGCAGTACGAAATAAACCCAGACACTTGGGAGAGGACTGCTCAAGATCAGAGCCAAATGGTGCCACCTGTGCCACACTCACTGTTAGGCCTTTGAGGTAGCCCGCACAGAGACACTTCTGGAGAAGAGGCAACATAGGCATGCTGCCCAAACCCAGAACACACAATCTCATGCACCACCATTCACCTGCACCATCTGCAACAAGATCTTTTCATCTCGCATCGGACTCAGTCATCAATGCCACAGTCACTGAAGGCTCTGAGGAGGACATTCGTCGCAAGCGACGAGTCAGACCATCAGAGGGTGAAATATCCAAATCCCATCTTTCTTTCAGGAACATTGATTTTAAACATTTCAATAATTTTCGCAGGCATTTGTTGACAAACTGAAGATCCTCGGCCCCAACCATGCTCAAAGACTAGGCCTTTCCTGGGCACTGATTTTATACCAAATCAGGATTATAGAAATCACCTGCTGACATCACCTTTTTCAAAATCACATTTGCAGGGTTTCCCCAGGTTTGACCACCATAAATTTAAGACCACTTAAATGAGAATTAAGACCTACATCGCACCCATTATGCGGTCGTAGAACACCAGATCAAATTCCCAATAATGACAAATGTTTCAAGTAAAAATACTTTTATTATAAAAAAGTTATATACTTAAGTGTCATTATGCGCATTGCTTGTCAAATATTCACATTCAAGACAAGCAAGACCGAATTTTATGTAAGACGTTTTGTTTTTTCCACAGGAGAATGTTGTAGCGACTTCCGAGTCTGGGAACATAGCCTTAAAGAGTTCGCTTATGCCCTCATTCGAGCTGTACGAGTCTGTGCTCACTCTAGGACCCAAATTGTTTTAGTGAAAAGTGCTAAAGACTCAAATTTTTCTTTAGCAATTTGCAATTTCGCTTAGCAAGAAATGCTAAAAGAACAATTTTCTTTTTAGCAAAGTAATTTTTTTTTTAGCAAGATATGTTATACTTCTAAATGTTTCTTGCACTGACATATTGAAAAATGAATCGTTATTGTAGTTTGTTGGTGTTTCAATAGTGTTTGCAAGCTTGTTTCCTGCCTTTGTCTTTCCATGTTCTTGATTTATGTTCATAGCATGCTTATTTATTCTTGAATCTTCTTATTTTAATCATTTCATCAACTGTGTATATGTAATGAAATTGTGTGTTTAATTTAACCCGCTTAATCTGGTTTACGGAGTCCATATTTTTCATTATAATTATATCTAACATCTGGTGTGATGTGCTTTGCATTCTTTGCTATCTATGCACCTTTTAGCCCTTAGTCACCCTCTGTAGTATGCTGTCTGGCTGTGTAACATAACTGCATGGTGAGTGGCTTCCAACTCCATCAGGGATTTATCGCACCTGTGGGTGTGATAAATCTTTGATTTCATACATTGCTGCCTAGGCTATTAACCAGAACTTGTTGAACTGGCCAAGTTGGCCTGGCCAACATCAGTGTCGGACCTGGCCAACATCAGTGTCGGACCTGGCCAACATCAGTGGCTGGCCTTGCGAATATATTAATTTTATTTTTTATTTTATTCAAAATTCTATTTTAACATCTCAACCACTGATATTGCCTCGTGTGTGTGTGTGTGTGTGTGTGTGTGTTTTCATTATTGAGGTGTGTATGTGTGTGGTTGGGATTGTATGTATGTATGTATGTATGTATGTATGTATGTATGTATGTGTATAATTGGGATATTGTGTGTGTGTGTGTGTGTGTGTTCATGATTGAGATGTGTGTGTGTGTGTGTGTGTGTGTGTGTGAGATTGGGATTTTGTGTGTGTGTGTGTGTGTGTGTGTGTGTGTTTGTTTGTTTGTTTGTTTGTTTGTTTAGGGGGAGGGGGGTGTCTATGGGTAGGATGACGGGAGCTCAGGGAGTTAAAATCAATGGTTGTTTCTTATAAATTAATCTCATAACCCAAATATAATGATATTCACCATTAATTTCTCAAATGAAACACTTGCAGTCAAAACGCTCTGAAAACAAGGTACACTTGGTTGATATATCCTGGTTCATCTGTGAGTTCTTCCAAAGTTCTGTCAGGGTTGATATTATGTAGAAAATACATCTTTAGAATGGTTATATCGCGTTTTTATCCCTAACTGAGAAAGCTAACAGAATATTCTAATATGTTATCTCACTTTTTAGATAAGTTTGTGTCATACGTAAAGTCGGATAATTTATTTTAAACAAACCTCGCTATAATCTTGTTCACTAATGAGCGAGAATTGCTGACATTATCAGCGCAACTCGGAAATTGATCATTTTATATGTAAGGTCCGATGCTATTGGAAGACGTAATTTGCGGTCAACCAATAAGAAGCTTCGAAACTCAGGGGCGTTGGTCATAAATCAAAACATCGAAGATGGACACGAAAGGTACTGTTTATCTTGAGAAATCACAATTGTTTGATGGATTTTGCTTAAACGTTAAATGACTTTTGCATAAAATGCGAATACAGATGATTTTCTTTTCGCAAATTGGAATAAAACTTTGCAATTTGCGGACGTGCGAGCGGCTAGCGTGAGCCCAGCGAGTGGTGTTCCGTAATTGTTTTTAAAATCCAGAGCACCTCTGCCCGAAGTGTCGGGGTTCCACCGACACCCATCATGCCACTGCTCGGCCCTTGTGTTGTTGCTAGCCTTGCCGATGATGTCTGGCTTGGCTGATGCTGCTGACGTTCGACAGTGGTGCTAGTGCCAACTCCAGGTGCTTTTGGAGATTGAACCATGCAGAACTGAGCGATGGGCTGGTGGCGGTGGAGGGCAGATGCAATGTGCTTTGAGCTCTTCATGTGAGACTCTAAAGCGAAATGACCTATAGTGGACAACTTGAAGGTCTTTCGACAAACACAGCATCTTGCTTCAACGTCGCTTCCAGGAACCTCCCTCACCCAATCGCGATATCTTTCATCTGAAAGCCACTGCTGATTAAAACGACACTTCCCCATGCTGCGATTCGCGGAGTCTCCTCTCCACCACGGACTCCAACAATTGCGCCGGCGCGAAAATGTATTATGTACAATGAAAATGACATTGTTTCTTTGCGCATACTCCAAGAAATTCACTGATGTTACACAAAACCCACGTTTTCACATTGTAGAATAGTATGAGTAAGTTTAAGACCTTTGTTTAAAAAATTAAGACTTGGGCAAAGCAATTTAAGACTTTTTAAGGCCTTAATTTTGGAATATTAAATTTAAGACTTTAAGACCCTGCGGCTACCATGCATTTGTTTTACCTCATTACTAGCCCTAAATTGTCCCTGTCCCCAACTATTTTTGTAATGTGACACACACCTGAAATGCAGAAATGGATGTACAGGTGCTGGTCATATAATTAGAATATCATGAAAAAGTTGATTTATTTCAGTAATTCCATTCAAAAAGTGAAACTTGTATATTATATTCATTCATTACACACAGACTGATATATTTCAAATGTTTATTTCTTTTAATTTTGATTATTATAACTGACAACTAATAAAAATCCCAAATTCAGTATCTCAGAAAATTAGAATATTACTTAAAGACCAATGCAAAAAAAGGATTTTTAGAAATGTTGGCCAACTGAAAAGTATGAACATGAAAAGTATGAGCACGTACAGCACTCAATACTTAGTTGGGGCTCCTTTTGCCTGAATTACTGCAGCAATGCGGCATGGCATGGAGTCAATCAGTCTGTGGCACTGCTCAGACGTTATGAGAGCCCAGGTTGCTCTGATAGTGGCCTTCGGCTCTTCTGCATTGTTGGGTCTGGCGTATCGCATCTTCCTCTTCACAATACCCCATAGATTTTCTATGGGGTTAAGGTCAGGCGAGTTTGCTGTCCAGTTAAGAACAGGGATACCATGGTCCTTAAACCAGGTACTGGTAGCTTTGGCACTGTGTGCAGGTGCCAAGTCCTTTTGGAAAATGAAATCTGCATCTCCATAAAGTTGGTCAGCAGCAGGAAGCATGAAGTGCTCTAAAACTTCCTGGTAGACGGCTGCGTTGACCTTGGACCTCAGAAAACACAGTGGACCAACACCAGCAGATGACATGGCACCCCAAACCATCACTGACTGTGGAAACTTGACACTGGACCTCAAGCAACATGGATTCTGTGCCTCTCCTCTCTTCCTCCAGACTCTGGGACCTTGATTTCCAAAGGAAATGCAAAATTTACTTTCATCAGAGAACATAACTTTGGACCACTCAGCAGCAGTCCAGTCCTTTTTGTCTTTAGCCCAGGTGAGACGCTTCTGACGCTGTCTCTTGTTCAAGAGTGGCTTGACACAAGGAATGCGACAGCTGAAACCCATGTCTTGCATATGTCTGTGCGTGGTGGTTCCTGAAGCACTGACTCCAGCTGCAGTCCACTCTTTGTGAATCTCCCCCACATTTTTGAATGGGTTTTGTTTCACAATCCTCTCCAGGGTGCGGTTATCCCTATTGCTTGTACACTTTCTACCACATCTTTTCCTTCTCTTCACCTCTCTGTTAATGTGCTTGGACACAGAGCTCTGTGAACAGCCAGCCTCTTTAGCAATGACCTTTTCGCTACGTTCACACTGCAAGGCTTAATGCTCAATTCCGATTTTTTTGTGAAATCCGATTTTTTTGTGAGGTCGTTCACATTAACAAATATATGCGACTTGTATGTGATCCTCAGTATGAACGAAAAGCGACCTAAAAGTGTTCCGCATGCGCATTGCAGGATACGACGACGTCACACGCAGTGAGCATGGCCAGTGTTTACGGAAGTAAAACCGCCCGGTTGCGGTATGACCCATCCAATCTAGCTTGAATAGCTGTATCCCCCCAAATGGAAATCAGCTCCCTAACCTCTGCGTCCTTCCATTGAGAAGATTCAGAACCTTCACAGCCTGAAGCGTCCCTCGCATTGATGTCATGCGCAGGGGCGCAGATACGTTTTTTGAACTGGGGGGGACAAAAAACTGGGGGGGACAAAGCTGCCATCAAACCAACCCCAATATGCCTGTCAAACTTGTTGTGGGTTACCATAGCAATCAAGCTCGAGCTCGCAACCTGTGCAGTCTGCGCAGCTCAACCAACCGAATATCAGTCTTTCAGGGTTCGAATTATAAATTTGACCCTATGGGGGTCTCCATTTAAAAAAAAAAAAAAAAAAAATGCATACTCGCTCTCCTGGACCAGCGCACTTTTGCGCACTGCAGTGCACAGCTTTCACACACAGGCGCGCGCATGCACACACGGTGTTGCATATGCATTATATATATATATATATATATATATATATATATATATATATATATATATATATTTAAAATTTTATATATATATATATATATATATATATATATATATATATATATATATATATATATATATATATACATACTGTATATATTGTTAAACAAAGGAAGATCGTTGTGAGCTAGAGGACAAGTCTTCTTCGGACTTAACTTCACATTCGATTTCGCAGGCTGCAAATTTCAGTTTGCGTGCATAGTGGTGTGGTGGTGAAGTACAGCCGTACATGTTGCGGTTTAATAACACGTTCAATACAAAGTTATGGCTGCATGGTGATCGGAAATGAAACGAGTTTTATTTATATGGTGATATAGGCTATTCAAGCTTATTATGGTGATGTATGACGTATTTGAGAGACTTCCACAGAAAATTAAGTTTGCTTCTTTCATGGGAGCCTGAGGGAATGGGAGCTCAGCTCCCATTGGCTCCCACGTAATTCGAACTATGCAGTCTTTGTTTTGTTTTATGCGAGTTGTTGCAACTATGTATACACTGCCGGGCACCTCAATAAACCGAATGGTAATTAGTCTTTTGATTTTTCCGTGAGGTTTGCCTTATGCAAAGTGGGGGGGACCGAACGAAGTGAATTTAAATCTGGGTGGGACGAATCGCACCCGTCCCACCCTCTATCTGCGCCCGTGATTATGCGCCATGTTGTTGTAACTTTTTTTGAGAGACCCACCGCCTACTTCAGCGCAGAATAGCGACGTTTGTGGCTTGTTGATGACGTGCAAGTCGGATGAATGCGACCTGGCGGTTCAGACTGAAGTCGCATATGAAAAGAGCGGATAGGAATCGGAATTAGGACCACATATCCAAACGGCCTGGGTCGGATTTGAAAAAACCGGATCTGTCTCGTTCATATTGTCAATAAAAGATCGGATACAGGTCACATATGGGCGAAAAGATCGGATTTGAGTCACTTCAGCCTGCAGTGTGAACGTAGCCTTTGTGTCTTGCCCTCCTTGTGCAAGGCGTCAATGGTCGTCTTTTGAACAACCGTCAAGTCAGCAGTCTTCCCCATGATTGTGTAGCCTACAGAACTAGACTAAGAGACCATTTAAAGGCCTTTGCAGGTGTTTTGAGTTAATTAGCTGATTAGAGTGTGGCACCAGGTGTCTTCAATATTGAACCTTTTCACAATATTCTAATTTTCTGAGATACTGAATTTGGGGTTTTCATTAGTTGTTAGTTATAATCATCAAAATTAAAAGAAATAAAAACACTTGAAATATATCAGTCTGTGTATAATGAATGAATATAATATACAAGTTTCACTTTTTGAATGGAATTACTGAAATAAATCAACTTTTTCATGATATTCTAATTATATGACCAGCACCTGTATATTAACACATGAAATGAAGTTGACCAGAACAAAACATGAACTATCTTGGGTTCGTACTGTCTGCAATGCAATATAAGTCAAAGTAAATATAGAAAAATCCCCGATATCCTTTTTTTTTTAATTCACATTTTCTATACCATCCCAACTTTTTCTGATTTAGGGTGGTAGATTGAATGCATTATTTTGTTTTCATCAAAATGACAGAGGACACTTTCACCAGTGTTTTTACAATTCTGTAAATGATGAGAAATTTTTGGTTAATGTATTGGTTTTGGTTAATTTTTGGTTAATCTATATGCAGGGCTTTCCACAAGCGCCGGCTGCCGGCCATACAGCCGACTACACAATTAAATCCAGCCGGCTACTTTAATGCCTATTATTTTTGTAGCCCACAGGCTCCAAATATTCATTTTCAATTTTAATAAAATTAAATGTTTATCTAACGGACTGACAATAATGTCAAACTGAACCGCACTCATTTAAATTGTGATTCGCGCCATTTGTACCGATAATAACCACAAATTCCCCGGCGACTTCGTTGATCAAGGGAGAGTAAAGGCCAATTTATGCTGACAACCCAGTCCTCGCAGATAGCATCTGAGTAGCCCCCCCACCTTCGCAGACGCTCTGCGCGCACCTCCCAAAAATTGTGACCACCGCAGAAGCCTCGCAGACAAGAGGGCTCCGATTGGTCCACTTTACATCCGCTGTACACGCACTTGCGCTTCTCTACTTTCCCGGCTTGGTTTGTTTTCACGACTGCCATTTTTAAAAACATGAGCGAAGATGGAGCAGCACGAAGAGCGGTTGATTGAGGAAGTACGTACATCTATACGACTCCAGTTCTAGTCATTATAAGTAACCGGAGGATAAACACTCCACTAACCACACCCACCAACTACTCCTAGCGATTTCGCGACTTCGCGCCCCCTTGCGTTGTGGCGGTGAATAACATCGCGCACGCCTATTACTCCCCACTCAACGATAAATTATAACTGTCTGCGAAAAACTATCTGCGAAAGCTTTGTCGCAAGAGCATGCAGAGGCCCTAACTCATCCGCGGCCCTGACATGCAGTGTGTGCGCGCGCACTCGGCGGAGGCAGTAGTGTGTCGGAGGGAACAGAAGCAGAGATAACGCTTATTTTGTCTCCAGTAAACCAGTCTTCTCTCATTCAATTACGTGCTGGCATCAAAAGACACCGTTGGTTGTAAATGAAACCAAACTGAGTCGTTGGAGTGTATTTTCATACAACCCCGATTCCAAAAAAGTTGGGACAAAGTACAAATTGTAAATAAAAACGGAATGCAATAATTTACAAATCTCAAAAACTGATATTGTATTCACAATAGAACATAGACAACATATCAAATGTTGAAAGTGAGACATTTTGAAATTTCATGACAGCAACATCTCAAAAAAGTTGGGACAGGGGCAATAAGAGGCTGGAAAAGTTAAAGGTACAAAAAAGGAACAGCTGGAGGACCAAATTGCAACTCATTAGGTCAATTGGCAATAGGTCATTAACATGACTGGGTATAAAAAGAGCATCTTGGAGTGGCAGCGGCTCTCAGAAGTAAAGATGGGAAGAGGATCACCAATCCCCCTAATTCTGCGCCGACAAATAGTGGAGCAATATCAGAAAGGAGTTCGACAGTGTAAAATTACAAAGGAGTTTGAACATATCATCAACAGTGCATAATATCATCAAAAGATTCAGAGAATCTGGAAGAAACTCTGTGCGTAAGGGTCAAGGCCGGAAAACCATACTGGGTGCCCGTGATCTTCGGGCCCTTAGACGGCACTGCATCACATACAGGCATGCTTCTGTATTGGAAATCACAAAATGGGCTCAGGAATATTTCCAGAGAACATTATCTGTGAACACAATTCACCGTGCCATCCGCCGTTGCCAGCTAAAACTCTGTCGTTCAAAGAAGCCGCCGTATCTAAACATGATCCAGAAGCGCAGACGTCTTCTCTGGGCCAAGGCTCATTTAAAATGGACTGTGGCAAAGGGGAAAACTGCTCTGTGGTCAGATGAATCAAAATTTGAACTTCTTTATGGAAATCAGGGACGCCGTGTCATTCGGACTAAAGAGGAGAAGGACGACCCAAGTGATTATCAGCGCTCAGTTCAGAAGCCTGCATCTCTGATGGTATGGGGTTGCATTAGTGCATGTGGCATGGGCAGCTTACACATCTGGAAAGACACCATCAATGCTGAAAGGTATATCCAGGTTCTAGAGCAACATATGCTCCCATCCAGACGACGTCTCTTTCAGGGAAGACCTTGCATTGTCCAACATGACAATGCCAAACCACATACTGCATCAATTACAGCATCATGGCTGCGTAGAAGAAGGGTCCGGGTGCTGAACTGGCCAGCCTGCAGTCCAGATCTTTCACCCATAGAAAACATTTGGCGCATCATAAAACGGAAGATGCGACAAAAAAGACCCAAGACAGTTGAGCAACTAGAATCCTACATTAGACAAGAATGGGCTAACATTCCTATCCCTAAACTTGAGCAACTTGTCTCCTCAGTTCCCAGACGTTTACAGACTGTTGTAAAGAGAAAAGGGGATGTCTCACAGTGGTAAACATGGCCTTGTCCCAACTCTGAGATGTGTTGTTGTCATGAAATTTAAAAAAAAAAAAAAAAAATCACCTAATTTTTCTCTTTAAATGATACATTTTCTCAATTTAAACATTTGATGTGTCATCTACGTTCTATTCTGAATAAAATATGGAATTTTGAAACTTCCACATCATTGCATTCCATTTTTATTTACAATTTGTACTTTGTCCCAACTTTTTTGGAATCGGGGTTGTACACAAATGGAGAAATGTTCACTGAGCGTTTAATTGTGTAGCCCCCACTGCAGACCGGTGTCATTGTTAATTCATAGCATGCTCAGTTGCATGAATGTGTCATGCACCGAAAATAAGAGATTTACAAGCCAGGAACGCCTCATGATGCAATACGCAAGAAAAGAAAAGATTTACTGCCATTTTACTTTGTATTTGAGTAAAGTGAATAAATAAATGGTCTGTGGAAAATACATTTAATCCTGGGAACTGCGTGCACAGGAATTTATTTTGTGTTTACTCCCCCCCCGGCTGGCTACTTATTTGTCATGGCTGGCTAGTATGAGCCTTAGTGGAAAGCCCTGTATATGGTTATAATGGTAAAAAAATTAAAAAGTATTGAAAGTGAGGCAGTAAAAACAGTAGTGCAAGGCATAGGCAAAACAGATTCAAAAGTAGACAGTGTGTCAATATACACTGTATAATAGTGCAAATATCAGGTGAGTACTGATAACTTTTCATCTCTGAAAACACCCTCCATTACTGTATAGGACTCACGGCAGTTGAGTGCTCCTTTTTCTCATGAAGTCGGGCACTGCGTCTCTGCTCAGTTTGACAATGTCTTTTCAGAGCATTGTACACATGATTTGACAACTTCAGGTCCATGCTTATCCCATCGCCTACATGCACCTCTGGAGCAAACTGTGCAACATAAAGAAACAGGGATCATCTGAGAAGGAATACTGTAGGAGAAAAGGTCAAGCAGAGTAAGGAAGGAAACCAGAAAATGGAAACAAGTATACTACACAAATTGTTATACTACAATAATTATTATAAGTTAGGAAAAGCAGCCAACATGTTCTTCACATATGTGAGAACATCAAGACTGTTATAGAAGCAGCCTATAAATATGGGTACTCTTGACTCATTCTGTCTATTTTAAAAGATAATAAAAATAAACTAACTTACATTATCCATGCGTGCTGTGTTTTTTCGTCCACAGACCTCCTCATCATGTTTAGTAGTAATGTTCTTGCCTTTCCCTGCAAAACCCTTCTTTGGTGTGGTGGTTGGCTTTGCTGTTAATCAGACATATCAAGGCCATATGGGGTTAGTTTCCCAAAACTGACAGTATAACCATCTCACTTTGTCGACTCTCTCAAACACTGAAAGAGGAATACATCCATCCATACAGTACTGCACTTTGATACATTGCAGGCTGGTAAAATAAAGATGACTAGCAAATTTATCAGCACCCTGGCCATAGACCATTGCAGACCCAAGTTAAGTTTTGAGCTCGTGCTTTTATTTACATGGATCACAGTTTGATTGTTGAGCAGATGGTGGGGGGGGGGATTAAATACAGAGACAAAACACTATTTTTCCAGCTTGTTCGCACCTTCAGATGCTCAGTGTCATTTACATACACTGCTCAACACCCCACTCACTATGGGGATACAGAAAACAAATATCCAGCTATCACCTTCTCAACTCGTCCCTCAAGTCATACCCTGCCTCTTAAAATTCTAAAATTGCAGTGACCATCACAGAATTTTAGTGATGAGCTGACTATGATTTTGGTAATTTCCCAAATCTAAAAAGCATCTACATAACTGCTGTTAAAATGTGCCATTTTGAAAATGCCTGATCTATGTGTTTTCATGGATTCTACCATATATTTGTAATTACAGATACAGTTCCTTGTTTCCAGGTATGTCTCACCCACATCCAAAAGCAAACTGTTTATGTTGTGGTGACGACAGTATTAGCCTTGCTAATATCTTAGCATAAAGAGTTGGCAAAATGCTAAAGTTAGTAACATTATACAAGTACTTCCAGAGCCGCAATGTCAGCAAAGTTATGCAAGTGGAATTTGGAATAAAAAGTACACTAGCTAAGGTTAAGACTCCATGGAAATAATGTCAACACCATATCCAAGTTATGATGACTAACATTTATGAAATCAAAGCTCAACTATTAAAAAGCAGGCTAATTAACAGTCCCAAGCCTGATATATTGTCATATAAGCCAATTAAGGTTATCATATTACTGTAAGAGATTTTTTTTTTAACCTTAAGGCATCCATGCCCAAACATGTGTACATGGGTCACAGGAGAATTTATTTAGTTTGATAAATAATTTAGCAGTTTTTCATAATTCTGGGCAGCACAGTGGTGTAGTGGTTAGCACTGTCGCCTCACAGCAAGAAGGTTCTGGGTTCAAGCCCAGCAGCCAACAGGGGACTTTGTGTGTGGCGTTTGCATGTTCTCCCTGTGTCTGCGTGGGATTCCCCCCCACAGTTCAAAAAGACACACGGTTAGGTCGACATGGGCAGCCTTAGGATGAGGTCACTGTTTGCATGGCTGCCCACTGCTCTGGGTACGTGTGCACTCATTGCTCACGTGTGTGTTCACTGTTTCAGACAGATTAAATGCAGAGAGGAATTTCACAAGTGTGTGTGTGATAAATAAAGTTATTGTTGGTGGTGGTGCTCTTAATCTTTTATTTAAGATTTATATCTGCAATACACCTTTAAGCCATATGAGGGAGCTTGTTGGGTTTCTTCCATACTCATGATTTCTGCTACAACAAATAGATGTTTGGCCAATTAAAACAGCTAAAGACCAGACTACAGCTAATATTAGCTAAACTACCACCCGTGAGCCAAAGTCTTCTGATAACAGGCATGAATATTTAAAAAAAATAAAAATAAAAAAATTCAGCAAAATATGTTTTTGATCATACTGAATGTTAGTATTATTCTGATAGGTCCAACATTGAAATCTAGTATGAAAGGCCAAAAAAAAAAAAAAAAAAATTCAAGCCGCTAGCAGCCTTGACGGGCCCTCGCATGTGTGGTTCCGCAACCCAGGACATTCCGCCACCCAACAGTCACGTCATATATTCATCAAATGTTCAAAGGTGATGTGCATGTTGCAAATGCCATGACTGCTTGACGGATGAGAGATAGACGGACAAAGACAGTGTGTGTGTGTGTTTCTGTGGTGTAAAAATGTACATTTGTATACAAAACTATACGTGTCTCCACCTTATCTCCATCTCACGCTGTAATCTTAAGTCATCTTAGCTTTCCTGTGTCCGCAGTGTGTGTACACATGCAGAGTTTTCATACGTCTGCAACAAAATGCACAATGATGGCAGTAATAACAATACATTATTCATTCACAAAGAAAATTGGTGTCCTTAAAAGGTTGGATTTTTCCTCATTTTAAGACATTATATGAAGATCAATTCCCAAAAGATGATTCTTTTAATTCCTCGTTTTAGTCAACTTTAGCATGTGTATGTAAAGTTCTGGTTTCAACTGTAAATCCATCAATTATTATTACCTTTTTTTTTTTTTTTGCAATTTCCTACTTGGCCAGATGGTGGTGCTGTCCTAGGCATGTGGATTACACATGGGAACATCACAATCATGACATACAATATTTTGTAAAGTTTTCAATCAAGGGGCGTTCAATAAGTAATGCCCCTGACCCACTTCCCATAGCAGTAGAGCAACAAAACTTGGCACAGTTATTAGTCTCTCTCTACATAGGAACCACCCAAAGTTATGCATTTCTCCCATCGTTTGATGCAGCTCTGGAGACCATTTTTGTAGAACACCCCAGGTTGGTCCTCCAACCACGACGTGACTTCAGAAATCAAGGCTGCACCATCTGGGAAACGCTTTCCTTTCAAAAACAACTTCATGGCTGGGAAGAGGTGAAAGTCAGAGGGTGCAAGGTCAGGAGAGTAGGGAGGATGGGGGAGGATTTCATAGCCACACTCCCATGCTTCTGATCTGGCGACAAGCGAGTTGTGGACCGGAGCGTTGTCCTGCAGGAGGAGGATACCTTTGCTGATCTTGCCCCGCCTCTTGATTTTGATAGCTTCTCTTAATTTCCTTAAAAGTGAAGCATAATAGGCTCCTGTAATTGTGGTACCCTTTGCCAGGAAATCTGTCATCACTACTCCGTCCTGGTCCCAGAAGACTGTGAGCATGACCTTGCCAGCGGAGGGCTGCACCCTTGCCTTCTTTGGAGGTGGTGAGTCCAAGTGCTTCCACTGCATTGACTGGGCTTTGGTCTCTGGATCATAGTGATGGACCCAGGTTTCATCCTGTGTAATCAGTCTTTTGAAAAACTTTGACTCATCATCTTGGCACATCTCCAAATTCATCCTCGAGCACTCGACGCGTTCTCGCTTCTGGAAAGGTGTGAGCAACCTGGGAATCCATCTGGCAGACACCTTATGCATATGCAAATGGCCATGAATGATAGTTTCCACAGACCCTGTACTAATCTTGACCTCTTGGGCTATTTGGCGAATAGTAATGCGCCAATCTTCCAAAATGGCAGCCTCAACTTGACGGACAGATGCCTCATCAATGGCAGAAGGGGGGCGGACAGGTCTGGGAGCTGTTTCCACAGACTTCCGGCCATGTTTGAATTCACGATGCCAGCGTTTTACAAGGTCATATGATGGGGCATTATCACCATAAGTTTCTTTCATTTCATCAAAAGTCTCCTGTGGTGTGCGTCCTTTCAAATACAAAAACCGGATCACTGCGCGACACTCAACAGGCTCCATTTCACACCTGACTCAGTTCAAACACGTGTAAATCAGAAACCACAATTAGTTCAGAGCTGTAATTTGCCACATAACCCATAGAGATATAAATCATTGCACATGCAAAATTTCAGCTAGATCAGACAACTGGAAGTTGGTCAGGCGCATTACTTATTGAACGCCTAATTGATGGATTTATATCATTATAATCATAACATCTATTAAACTAAGAAGTTTCTGACCATACATTCAATGCACTGTGCCTTTCTGACACATTTCTTATATATGTGGCAAGATACTAAAATCATCAGACCATTTCAACATATTACAAGATATCAAAAATCCCTTCGCAAATTAACATCAACAACATATCATGTATGCCAAATTTCTTTCACATGAATCTGATGAACCGTCTAGGAGGAGTATCTTAAAACTGATCATGTGTCAAAACACACATTCAAAACGCTATTCTTTCCTTGGCCAGTTGGTGGCGCTATACCAGAAAGGCATATTGGGTGTCTACATGCTATCATAATCACGTTATCTACTAACCTGAGAAGTTTCAGATAAATCCTTAACTGTACTATGACTTTTTGACATACTTCCTGTTTATGTGGCAAGATATTAAAATTCATAACATTGCCATTTCAACATATTACAACATATCAAAAATCCCTTCGCAATTTAACATCAGCAACATCTTGGCATCATGTATACCAAGTTTGACATGAATCTGATGAACCGTCTAGGAGGAGTATATTAAAATTGACGATGTGTCCAAATGAATATAAGCCCAATTACCTCACTTCCTGCTGGGCAATGTATATATGAAAGCTGTTCATCTTGGGGAGCCCTACATACATACCGAATTTGGTGTGTGTAGCTGAAACTATATGCCGATCAGGGGACCCCATGACATTAGGGGGTGATTTGGAGTTCCTGAGCCACGCCCAGGGCTAAATCTCTGTGGCTGAGTAGCGGTTACAATGACTGATGTGTGTACCAAATCTTGTTCATTTTGAACCATGGGAACCAGCTCAAAAAAGGCCAAACGAGGCAGGAAAAAAGGGAATAATAATAATCCTTCCAAATACAATAGGGCTTCGCACCAACTGGTGCGCAAGGCCGATGCGGCCCCGCGCACCTTGGTGCTCGGGCCCTAAAAACCCAATCTGGGTCCTTGGGAGACCGTCATTGGTAAACATGGTCTATGACACTGTAATAGTAATGGCCTGTTGCTGCTCTGGACCTGTGCTGAACATGAGCTGCTGATAACCAACACCATCTTTCAACTCCCCACAGGCAACAAAACTTCTTAGATGCACCCACAGTCCAAACATTGGCATCTTATTAACTATCATCGTCAGAAAAAGGGACAGACAAGATATAAGAATTACCAAATCCACATGTGGCGCTGAATGCTGGACTGACCACCATCTCATAATAACAAAACTCAACGTTCAAATTCAACCCAAGAGGTGCCCACAGGGCAGGAAAGCTCAGAAACGACAAACACCAAGAAGCTACAGAACGCTGAAACCAAGCAATCCCTTGCTGAAATGTTACAAGATCGCCTGGAATCCACCTCACTGGTGGATCAGGATGTAGAAGCCAGCTGGGCAAACCTCAGAGACATAACCTACAACACTGCACTGGAGGTCTTGGAGCCCACAAACAGAAAACAAGGACTGGTTCAATGAAAATGAGGAAATCCAGCAACTATTCAGTGATAAACTACACAAAAGCTACCTTAGGTGGTGTTTACATTAGACTGCATCTGTCTCGTTTTCGTCGCGGATGCACTGTCCGTTCACATTAAAACGCCAGGAAACGACTTCACAGGCGGAACAACTTGAATCCGCCAGGGCCCACGTATTCAACCCAGTTCGTATCTGATCCAGTGCTGTGTAAACATTGAGGAACGAGAAAACGCTGTGCTGAGCTCTAGCTGACGTCGTCATTGGACAACGTCACTGTGACCTCCACCTTCCTGATTCGCTAGCGTTAGGATTACACACACAGCAGCTCAGTCCCGAATCACTGCTCGTGCGCTTCACTCGCGCGCTCTGAGCTGCGCAGGGCCGGAGTGCGCACCCTCCAGAGGGCACTCGCTGTTCAGGGCGGAGTGATTTGGAGCGCAGGAGGAAGCGCTGAGCCGCACTGAGGTTTATTTACACATTTCAACTTATTTACCTCCTTCAGGCACTTAAACTCAGTGAGAACATGAACATCACAGCAAGGTGTGTTTATCTGCTGGAGAAGGTGTTCGCTTGCCATCCTTCCACTTGCAAATGGTGAGTGACTTGCGCATGCCCGATATGCACTGGGATCATGTGACGTGCCGTCTAATTAGTCATGTGATTAGTGTATCTGTGTATTGGCGTTGCTGTGTGCACGTGAATCGTTTTAAAAATGTTAATCTGATGATCCGCTGATACGGTCTAATGTAAACACCACCTTAATGACCCCAAATCTACCTCAAAGAAAGATGCCAATATTCAGAGGACCTTGCAGGTGAAACTACGAAACATGCAAGACACATGGCTGAGCAATAAAGCTGATGAAATTCAAAGCTATGCTGACAGGCTAGGTGCGATTTGCTGGGGGAGATGGTGGGGATCATCCCCCCCTCTGGTTTTTATCTCTGCTGAAAAAAAATCCTCGGGGACAACCCCGTCAATAAAACAAACAAACCAAAAAAAAAAAAAGTTGACATGACAGGCACGTTGTGACACAGTTTTCTATGGTCTACATTGCACTCGCTTTCAAAATGACCCGAAGTGGCAGCTTTGATGTTCATGAACGTCCCCAGCAAATAGATACATTGTAGATAATAACAATATCCAGAGTGTGAACGTGGATTTAGCGCCATGAATCACATCCTTACTGATGAGCGCAACAGAATGAATGTATCCACACTGAACAGCCTTCTTTTCCTTGCTGTCAATGGGCCAGACGTGCGTTCCTTCCCTGCTGAGAAATTCACAGAAATGTGGATTAAAGGGCAAAACGCGGCGGATACCACACCGACGGGAAAGCAGAAAAGGCCACATGAACTGCGCCATCAGAGCAAACTGTTCATTTAGTATTCATGTATTTTAGTGATTTTGGAGTCACTGTCCATTTAATCCGGAGGGAGAGAAACATCACAGCAACGCGACAAGCAATGCGAACTTTGTTGTTAGTGTTTGTGTATTTAGTCAGAGAGATAGGAAGATGAATTTACTATCTCTGGTTTAGTGTTCGTTTTCATTTAGTGTTATTCATTTGATATCATCGTATGTTATTGAGCTGTTAGCCTATTGTTACCTTAATTTTGTGACGTTTCATGATTTAAAAAAAAAAAAAAACATCCCCCCCCCCCCTTTGGTTTTTTGACAAATCGCACCCTGCTGACAGGCACAACCTCAAGCACTTCTATGATGCCCTAAAAGAAATCTATGGACTTAATATGTTCAAATGTTCAAAATAATAGCAGTCCAACACGACTAACCAGATCAATCAGTGTTTTTGGTGGAAATTATATTACTACATGGCAAATAATTTACCAGTAGGTGTAGTAGAGTCATAGAAAACCAACAGACCCAACATTCATGATATGCATGCTCCTGAGTCTGTGTAATTGAATAATTAAGTGAAAGGGACGTGTTCAAAATAATAGCAGTGTAGAGTTCAATTAGTGAGATCGTTCATTCTGTGAAACAACAGATGTCAATCAGGTGGCCCTAATTTAAGGATGAAGCCGGCACATGTTGTACATCCATTTCTCTCTGAAAACCTGAGAAACATGGGTCGTTCCAGACATTGTTCAGAAGAACAGCGTGCTTTGATTAAAACGTTGATTGGAGAGGTAAAATGTATACTGTAAAGAAGTGCAGAAAATGATGGGCTGCTCAGCTAAAATGATCTCCAGTGCTTTAAAATGGACAGCAAAACCAGAGAGACATGGAAGAAAACAGAAGACTACCATTCAAATGGATTGAAGAATAGCCAGAATGGCAAAGACTCAGCCAATGGTCAGCTCCAGGGTGATCAAAGACGGTCTGAAGTTACCTGTGAGTACTGTGACAATTAGAAGATGCCTGTGTGAAGCTAATCTATCGGCAAGAAGCCCCCGCAAAGTTCCACTGTTAAAAAAAAAAAAAAAAAAAAAAAGACGCGCTGAAGAGGATACAATTTGCCAAAGAACACATCGACTGGCCTAAAGAGAAATGGAAAAACATTTTGTGGACTGATGAAAGTAAAATTGTTCTTTTTGGGTCCAAGGGCCGCAGACAGTTTTTCAGACGACCCCCAAACACTGAATTCAAGCCACAGTACACTCTGAAGACAGTGAAGCATGGTGGTGCAAGCATCATGATATGGGGATGCTTCTCTTACAATGGTGTTGGGCCCATTTATCGCATACCAGGGATCATGGATCAGTTTGCATATATCAAAATACTTGAGGTCATGTTGCCTTATGCTGAAGAGGAAATGCCCTTGAAATGGGTGTTTCAACAAGACAACGACCCCAAACACACCAGTAAGTGAGCAGCATCAGGGTTCAAGACCAACAAAATGAAAGTTATGGAGTGGCCAGCCCAATCCCCAGACCTTAATCCGATAGAAAACGTGTGGGGTGACATCAAAAATGCTGTTTCTGAGGCAAAACCAAGAAATGCAGAGGAATTGTGGAATGTTGTCAAATCATCCTGGGCTGGAATACTTGTTCACAGGTGCCAGAAGTTCTCAGAAACCGTGGTTATACAACTAAATATTAGTTTAGTGATTCACAGGAATACTAAATCCTTAAGATTTTTTCAGTTTATACAGTAAATATTTGGAGTTTGTAATGAAAAATGCAGACACTGCTATTTTTTTGAACAGCCCAATGTTCATTTTTCCTCATTTTCTGTAAAGTAATTAAAATATTGATACATTTTTCTTCATGTTTTGATGTAGAATATAATGTGCATTGTTCCCAATGCATGGAAATAAAAACTATTATAAGGATTTTGAGCTTTACTCACGTTTTTTAACACACTGCTATTATTTTGAACACAACTGTACATCAGGATGATCCCCCCTGTTGAGTGCAGATGGAAGCACACTGATCACTGAGAAGGAAAAGATCCTGGAACAATGGGCTGAACATTTCAACAGTGTACTAAATCGTCCCTCAACAATCAACGACGCAGCCACTGACTGGCTTCCACAAGCTTCTTGTTTATTGGCACTTGATGACCCTCCCCAATCCTTTCAGAGATACAGAAAGCAGTAGGTCTACTCTCTAATGGTAACGCTCCTGGCCCAGACTCCAGATCTACAAGGAAGGTGGCACAGCAATGACGGATAAGCTCCATCAGCTATTCTCTCAAAATATGGCAACAGGAGATAATTCCACAGGAATTCAAAGATGCAACAATTATTCACCTGTACAAATGCAAAGGGAACCATCAGGCTTGTGACAAATCATAGAGGCAGATCCCTTCTCTCGTCTGCAGGAAAGATTTCTCAGGCCAGAATTCTCCTTGACAGACTCATAGGACACCTCAACCAAGGACTCCTACCAGAGAGCCAGTGTGGATTTAGGAAAGACAGAGGAACCATAGACATGATCTTTGCTGCAAGACAGTTGCAAGAGAAGTGTCAGGAACAGAATGTTGAGCTATTCTCCACCTATGTCGACCTAACAAAGGCTTTTGACTCTTTCAAGAAAGGCCTATGGAAGATCATGGCCAAGTATGGGTGCCCACCTAAGTTCATTAACATCAAACAGTTCTACAATGGCATGCAAGCACGTGTTCAGGAGAATGGCGACTTTTCCAACCCATTTCCTGTCACAAATGGTGTAAAACAAGGCTGTGTACTAGCACCCACTAAAGTTTTCAGTTACTTTATTTTCATGGTCGGGCTCTGACTATTGTGGCCATCATGCCTAATTGTTTAGTATGTAACTTAATTTTAAATTATGTTTGGTTTTGTATTCATATTAACTAACTTGTTTTTGGCTAGTAAATTATTCTAATTTCAGTTTATTTTCATAGTTGGCCCCACAGTAATTGGTCTAGGACTGTTGTGGTTACCCTGCCTCACTTTTTTTGTAATAGTTTTATACTTTAGTTTTTATACCTTAATTCGCTTTTTTTTTTTTTAAATTCGCTTTCTGTTTGCATGTGGGAAGGAGAATGTTGAGGATGGAGCTGCCAGGCAAACGAAAATGAGGAAGGCCAAAGAGGAGATACGTGGATGTGGTAAGAGAGGACATGAAAGTGGTAGGTGTGGTAAAGGAGGATACGGAAGACAGGGAGCAATGGAGACGAAAGATCCGCTGTGGCGACCCCTAATCAGGAGCAGCCAAAAGAAGATGGTATCAACCTATTCATTTTTTTTCTCCCCCCCCCCGGTCATCAGTAAAACCCAGATTGTACTTTTTTGCCTTTCATACTAGATTTCAATGTTGTCGTTGTTTGTCCGTCGTATCGATGATGACCACTTTGTCATCCTAGGGTTGGGAAGTTGGCCTGTGAGTCCTCAGGTGGCTGATTAGGCCAATCCAGGCCCGAAAAATCCTGTTGCAGTGTGGACAGGGGAGGTGGGTGATGTCATCTAGAGGGTTTCTGTCCCACTCCTTCCTGGCCTGTCTCTTCTGCTGAGCTGTGGTAATGTGTGATTCCTTGTGGATGGCCGCTCTCTCACAGATTAGGTGTTGCCATTTGGGTCAGTCAGTGGCAGTTTGTTCCCATGTGTTGAAGTCTATATTCCAAATGATTTCAGAGAAGCTTTCAGTGAGTATTTGAAATGCTTTTTCTGGCCACCACGGAGCCAAGCACCTTTTTTTTCAAGTTCTCGGTAGAATAGCCTCTTGGGTCTGGCATACGAACCAGGTGTCCTGCCCATTGGAGTTGGTGCTGCTTTAGAATGGTGTGGATGCTGGGTAGGTCTGCCGTGGTGAGTACATCCGTGTCTGGGGATTTTGTCCTGCCATTTGATGAGTAATTTCCTGAGACATGAAGTATGAAAGGAGTTTAGCTTCTTAGCATGGTGTTGGTAGACTGTCCATGTTTCACAAGCATACAGGACTGTTGGGAGAACAACTGCTTTGTACACCTTCAGTTTTGTCTCCGTGCGGATGCCTCTTCTGTTCCAGATGCTGCTGTGTAGTTTGCCAAAGGTAGCACTTGCTTTTGTGATCCTGGCATTTACTTCGTCATCAGTGTTGACATTCTGGGAAAGTATGCTGCCAAGGTAAGTGAACTTTCTCACCACATTGAGTTTTTCATTGTTGACTGTGATGTTAGGCTCCACAAAGGGTTTTCCTGGGGCTGGTTGGTGGAGCACTTCTGTCTTCTTTGTGCTTATTGTCAAGCCAAAGTTTTTACAGCCAGACGAAAACTTGTCGATGCTACACTGCATGTTGGCCTCTGAGCCAGTAATGAGGGTGCAGTCATCTGCGAACAGAAAGTTTCTAACAAGGTCTGTCTTGGTTTTGGTTTTAGCCTGCAGTCTTAAGTTTGAATAACTTTCCATCAGTTCTGTATCTGATGTTGATTCCAACATCTCCTTCCCTGAAGGCATCTGACAGCATTGCAGAGAACATAATGCTGAACAAAGTGGGTGCTAGTACACAGCCTTGTTTTACACCATTTGTGACAGGAAATGGGTTGGAAAAGTCGCCATTCTCCTGAACACGTGCTTGCATGCCATTGTAGAACTGTTTGATGTTAATGAACTTAGGTGGGCACCCATACTTGGCCATGATCTTCCATAGGCCTTTCTTGAAAGAGTCAAAAGCCTTTGTTAGGTCGACATAGGTGGAGAATAGCTCAACATTCTGTTCCTGACACTTCTCTTGCAACTGTCTTGCAGCAAAGATCATGTCTATGGTTCCTCTGTCTTTCCTAAATCCACACTGGCTCTCTGGTAGGAGTCCTTGGTTGAGGTGTCCTATGAGTCTGTCAAGGAGAATTCTGGCCTGAGAAATCTTTCCTGCAGACGAGAGAAGGGATCTGCCTCTATGATTTGTCACAAGCCTGATGGTTCCCTTTGCATTTGCTTACTATTTGAATATTTAATATGGACAATAAATATATACTAACTTAAAAGCAGCATGATAGCTCTCCTAGTAGGAGACAAGGCTTATTTCATTTTATGCAGATGGATTTGTAAGATCTAGGATCATCTGCATCATAGCACTGTAACAGTGCATTTCTATAATAGCTTAATAGCAACGATTTAAAACATTTTAGCGTAACATCAGTATATCTCAAGTGTTCAGGTAGAATGTTCCACAACCGAGAAGTTCGTAGAAAGAAGGATCACTGATGGGTGACTGTTTTACATCTGTCGGGGCGGTAGCTGATGGCCTTAGTGTTGGCTGATGATCTTGTAGTTCTGGTAGGAATTGAACGAGTAGGAAGAACATCAGGAGAGACTGTAACCAGGCCAGTAGTGGCTTTGAAGAAAAAGATCAGATCCAAATATTCATGCCAGTAGCAGAGAGGTAATAAATTGGTAGAGATGAGCCATTCTTTATAGGACTCGGCACAGAGAAATGGAAGCCCAAGAATGAGTTTCGTTGCATGTCGATGGATACGCTCTACTTGTTGGATCAGCTTTACGGTTTGTGGACTCCAGACCTGAGTGGCATATCCTAGAGCTGAGCGTACCACCGTGAGGTATAGAGTTCGGCGAGTTCTTAATTTACTGATCTCCATTGCAGTTCTTCGCAAGAAGCCAAGAAGTTTATTGGCCTTAGCACATCTCTCACTGACTTGCTTGGACCAGGTCAAATCGCTGCAAATCCACACTCCGAGGTCTTTCTCTTGAGAAGTCAGTAGAAGTGGTTTCTCATTGAGGATGTATTGGGTTTCGGTTGGAGTTGTTTTACGAGTAATGCGTTGAGATTTGCACTTGGTCTCGTTGAAAACTAATCCAGACCTCCTTGACCAGTTTTCTAGACTATGAAGATCTTGTTGAACAAGAGAAGAGCTATCAATGGAGTCGACACTCCTGAAGATTTTAGTATCATCTGCGAAACACGCAACGTTAGAGTGCTGTACAGAGTCTGGGAGGTCATTCACGTAGAGAAGGAAGAGGATGGGTCCAAGGATACTGCCTTGTGGAACACCAGACGTCACGGGAGATTCATTGGACGAACACCCAAGGACTGTCACTCTCTGTCTACGGTTAGTGAGGGAAGACTTTAGCCACTGTAGTAAGATACCAGAGATATTGAAGTTGTGTTCAAGCTTATGAAGCAGTGCTGCGTGGTCTACTTTGTCAAACGCCTTTGACATGTCCATGTAGATGACATCAGTTTGCTTGCCATTGTCCAACAAGGAGCTGATACAATGGAGTACTTCAAGAAGCTGAATTGTGCAAGATTTTCCAGACTGGAAACCATGTTGAGCATTGTTTATAAATTCTAGTAGATGATCTCGTAGGTTGGTAAGTACACAGCGCTCAAGTACCTTAGATATGACGCACAGTAGAGAGATTGGGCGATAGTTAACACTTTGTTTGTCTCCTTTCCGCTTATAAACAGGGATGACATTAGCTAGCTTCCATTCGTCAGGCACAATACCAAGGCGGAGAGGTTGAAAAGCTTCGTAAGGGATGGTGCAATCTGTTGAGCAGTCTCCTTAAGAAGTCGGCAGGGGATGTTATCAGGTCCAGTGGCCTTGCTAACGTCTAGGGCTTTGAGAGCTTCGTTGACTTCTCGTACTTCAAGATCTACCTCAGACAGAAGGTATTCAATATTTGATGTTGATAGTGGTTGATCTGAACCAAGCCCGCCAGGTAAAGGTTCGCCATGCACTGTTGGATTGAAGACAGAGGAAAAGTACTTATTAAAATAGTGTAGCTATTGAAGCAGGCGTTGAAACTTGACCCTCAGGGATGTTGTTATTTCCATCGTTCTCGCGTCCAACGTACATGGTGGCAGGAAAGCACGACTCTACTTTTCAGCTTAAAAACAGACCAGAATCTCTTTGGGTTTTCGGATAGGTCAGCATCAAGAGAGTTAAAGTAGTTCTCACGACTTTCTCTAATCATCTTTTTAACTTTAGATCTATGGTCTTTAAATTGTGATCCAAGTGCGTCGTTGTCTGGTGACTTTCTAAGCTTCTCTCTGATGGTGTCCTTTTTCCTCAGTTCGTGCATGATGTCTCCATTCATCCAGGGAGGCGAGCTTCTACCCTTCACTCTTTTAGAAGGAATGTAGGTATTGACGGTGTTGAGGAACGTATGTTTCCACTCAAGCCAGCTGGCGTTGATATCATGTCGGAGAGTATTATCAAAATCAATGTTCTGAAGAGCTGAGCGCAGACCGTCGAAATCCCCTCTCTTGTAATCAAACACAATCTGTGTCGGTTTAGATGTTGCCTTTTTTGGTACTCCAAAATGAAATACTATTGAACTATGGTCTGTAAGTAAGCCACTCTGTGCAGGGCTAATCACGGAGATATTTTTGACATGGTCTGGCAGACTTGTTATAACTAAGTCAAGAACATTTTCGCCCCTTGTTGGGATTGTGTTAAGAAGTAGTCGTCTAGTTGATCTACAAACGCGGCTTCATGTGATCCTGAAGTTCTTTCAGGCGAGATCCAGTTTATCCTTGGAAGGTTGAAGTCGCCACAGATAAGGGTGTTAGCATAGAGGGATGCGCAGTTGGCTAACAACATGTTGAATTCATCAGACCAATCATTTCCAGAATCTGGCAGTCTGTAGCAGCAACATACGAGTAGTTTCAACTTTGATTTGGTAATGATTTCGACGGTAACGATTTCGAGATTAGAGGATGACAATTCTGTAACTGTGTGGGATGAGTCAAAAGAGCTTGATTTTATAGCTATTAATACTCCACCTCCGCGTGTTATCCGGTCCTTTCTAAAGATGTTGTACCCGTTGGGCAGCAGTTCTATGTTGTCTACGTATCCTTTTAACCACGTTTCTGTGACAAAATGTCAGAGTTCTCTGTATACACAAGTTCCTGGAATCTGAAGATGTTTGACACTTGTTTTCCATTGTTGTTGTTTGTACCCTTTAGACTTTGTGCATTTATCACGATACATGTAGGTACGTGACCAGCCATTGAGGTGTAACGTATTCCAATAGAACTCAAAATCGTATTTTTGAGCGTGCACACTGATTAACAGCTTTCAGCTCGAGAAAGCTTTCATTTCTTTCAGAATTATAACTGAGATAAACATGAAGTAAAATGAAGTTTTTGCTTCTTAAATTAAATTGTCCTGTTACCAGAGCTCAAATTCCTAACGCTTTCCTATTGGTCATACCCAAGCCAAGATGCAACGTCCTCCTCTTTATAAATTAACACGTTTACTTATACACAATATAAACCAAATATACAACTCTATGTTCTCATAATTATAATATAATTAGAAACAATTACGAGTTGAGTCTATTAAAAGAGCTTATTTTCCTGGGAGGTCTACTCCCTAGACCAGGGGTGGCCAACCAGTTGGAGACCGAGCCACATTTTTTTACTGTATTACCGCAAAGAGCCACATCATACACATGGGCACACGAACATCACCCATCCCTTCCTCTCTCTCTCTCACACACACCTCTGCTCAGCCAGATTAATAGCAGGCTTTCGTCTAAACGGGGGAACAGGGGCGCTGCGCCCTCTTACTCTCGGCGTGCGCCCCCTTACCGACTCCGTGAAAACATCCCAGCAACACTACGTGACGATGTGTCTGATCATCAAATACGTTATAATTGCTCCAAAAATATTCCAATCATAGTAGATACACCGCCAGACGGTGCAAAAACAATCCGAATTGGCGTTTTCCAGACTGAGGCGCCATGGTGTTTAGTTGTTTACTTGTCGCGGCTGCTCTCGCGAGATTTGACATGGGTTACATACAAGGTCAGCTGACTTGTAGAGCGAGATTTCTCGAGACTGAATGACCTTTCACCCACCGGCGCGGGAGCTTTTGACAGAAGTAGTTCGCGAGTTGTTTTTGTTGACACATTTAAAGATGTCATCCCGCGGCACGAAGCGGAAGAAAGCCAAAGACTGTCCGGGGCAGAAGAAGATTAGGCCAAATAAAAAAAATAAAAAAAAAGTGTGTTTCCGGTAACCTGACCAATTGAGAATTTCCGCGTCGAAATTGCAGACCGTAAAGTTTTTATTACAAATTTCCCTCGATATTTTAGTGTAAGCGGCGTTAGTTTGTCATAATTTTTTGTTTCAACGCATTCAAGTTGTGAAAGAAACGATAAAAAGTAAAATGTTTCGCCACTTCTATCAGCCCTCCTCCATAAACTGAGCCGAGCCGCCATTTTGAATCCTCATTCAAGGCTGTAATGCAAATTGCTTCCTTTTCAGTATACAAGTGCACTTCCATGGCAGGGAAAAACACTACATTTTGCCGCCTATGTAGTCCCCTATTTATACAAATAGGAGTCATTCAGGATTCAGCCATGTTTTTGCTCGACCCAAGTTCTACAGTAGGCTAGGCTAGGCCGTCTGCTTTTAATGGAAGTAGCCTAGCCTAGGACGTTATTTTCACGTTATTTCTTGATAAGGTGTTTTCACGTTATTACATGAAAATATCATGAAATATCGCTTCCGTAGATCATAACTCAAACTCTCGCGATATTTTTTTTTTTATTATTTTAAAGATTTAAAACACTTATTTTATTATGATGTGTGGTATAAAGGATTCTGTGCCAAAATACTATTTTTGTAAGATGTTTACTTGTGTTAATTTTTTCGAACAAAATAAAAAAAAATTAAGAAAAAAAAAAAACTTTCCTACCTACCGACCTTATTTTAGTATTTCATGTTACTGGAAACACACTATTTTTTTTTTTTGGGCCTTACTTCTTTCTTTTTCAATGTTGACAGACAATTTGTTACAATTTCCCTCTCAGATAGCCTCAGAATGTCATTTTTCAAAGCCTTTGCATGGCGGGGGGGACAACCGGCACCATCCCCCCCCCCGCTTCGCTCCCTTGCCATGGTGAGCGCCCTCATACTAAATTTTTCTAGAAAAAACCCTGAATAGTAAATGTCACACACCAACATATTTACTCCTACAGTACTAAGACCACAGGCTGAGGCCAGTCATTTTTAACAATGAACATTGTGTGCACTTACTATGCATGCTGCTTAGTGGGACTCATGGCATTACCAAAAAAAAGCCACACCATACACATGACCACACGTGTACCATACATGTGACCCCCCTCGCTCTCTCTCTCCCTCACAGACACACACGCTCAAACATGCACCTCTGCTCAGCCAGATTAATAGTAAATGTCACATGCCAACATGAGAGAAATGTACTCCTTCAGTCAGTACTAATACCACAGGCCAGTCATTTACAGCAATCAATACTGTGTGCACTTACTATGCATGTTGCTTAGTGGGACTTCTGACATTCCTTGCCTTGAACAATCCTCTTCAAATCTGGCTTGTATTCCGTTGTTGCCACTCGAAGCAGTTCTTTCACATAGGTTTCAGTCAGAACAGAACGATGCTTTAACTTCGTTTCATGGTAGAGTACACAGACTCACAGACGTATGTTGACCCAAACATTGACAGTATCTTAAGCGCAGCCTGTTTCACATTCGGGTATTTTTCCAATGGCACACTTTTCCAAAACTCAATGGTGCCTTCCCTTAAAACAGGTTTCAGTTGGTCTTCCTCACGAAGATCGATCATCTCCAACTCAGCCGCAGCCTCATCTGTGACTAGCGGGGCTTTTAAACAGTCCATCTCCGCATTGAATGGGTCGACGAGGAACGTAATCTGTGGCCTTTTCAGTTGTATATCACGGAACCGGGTTACAAAGCTTTCGTGCAGGTTTTCAATTAGTGTTGCATATCTGGCTCCTTCCTTATTCAGGGAGGCGGGAAGCTTTGAAATGAGCTAATGACGACTGACATATAAGGCAGAATGGCTTGCCATTACGTTCAACAAAAAAGTATAAACTCCCACTCTGTTAAAAATGTCCTATGTTCGTCTTCATATTTTCGTTTTGCTGTGCATTTTTTCATTGCCATTTTGAGAGGCTACTTGACACAAGATACACCTTGCCCAAAAACTTAGCGATTATCTCACACACATGCGCATTTGACATGACCTGAAAATACCGTAATGTACCCAAGCAAAGCGAAGATGTATTTGACGAAAATACCATACTGAACTCAAGCAAAGCGCACACGCACATTAAAAAAAAAAAAAAAACCCCAAACTTCGATATGAACGTAAGAGCCGCATGACACCGGGCAAAGAGCCGCATGCGGCTCGCAAGCCGCGGGTTGGCCACCCAAGCCCTAGACGGTGCACCAGGCCCCTGGTACTAAGCCTCGGCGTTGTGTGAGCAGCAGACCGGATAAACTCACCCGCAAGCCGGCAGGATGCGCGACATCCGCCCGGTAAGGATGAGGATGTTATCCACTTTTCCCCCTCTACAGCTTTGTTTTCGGAGGCGGCCTGCCTTCCCTTTTCAGTGAAAACTTGTTAGCAACAAAGAAATCTACCGTTATGCAGAGTTAAATACAAAAATCATTTTTGGCCTTCCTCATTTTCGTTTGCCTGGCAGCTCAATCCTCAACATTCTCCTTCCCACATGCTCTACCTCTCTTCTCAGGATGTCCCCATACCATCTCAGTCTCATCTCACTTATGCCGCTTTTCCACTACAAACGCGGCTGAGTCGGGCTGAGCCGTGCCGTGCTGAGTTGGGCTGAGTCGAGCTGAGCGGGGCTATTGGAGTTGCATTTCGACTACAACTGCGCTGAACCGTGCTGGCTGGAAGTGGGTGGACACATTGCGTGGAGTTAGCGAAAGTGGGTGGACGTCACGTGATGTCGTTAAGCGGCGCAAACAGTGACATCAGTGATCTTTTAAGCGGTAGTCTCACGACCCGGATAGTAAACAATAAACATGGAGGACATGGAGTCGTTAGTGTTGCTGGTCTTGGTGCTGTGGCTTGTTGTCACTGACAACGCCAACAGATACTGGCAAGAGCGTATAGATGAGGCGAGGCGCATAAGGCTCCAGAAATTCTCATAATTCTTCTTCTTCCGGGTTTACGGTGTTTACAGATCCCAGCGTGCTCGCGGGGCGTGTGTGGGCATGTGAGGACACTCCTCCTCACCAATCAGTGCACAGGGGAGTGTCTGCTCACGCCCCCAGCCTCACTCAGCTCGGTTTGGCTCGCTTCAGCCCCACTCCAAAACCGTGCGAGTTTTGGGTGCTAAGCAGGGATGAAGCGAGCTGAGTCGTGCTGTTTTGAGATAGTCGAAACGCGAGCCGTGTCGGGCTGAAGTGAGCTGAAGCGAGCTGAAAAAGAGTAGTGGAAAAGGGCCATTAGCTTAATTCCCAAGCTCTCCACATGTGCTGTCCCGCTGATGTGCTCGTTCCTTATCCTGTCCAACCTTGCCACTCCCATTGCAAACCTTAACATCTTCAACTCCGCCACCTCCAACTTTGCCTGCTGTCTCTTCATTAAGGGTACTGTCTCCAATCCATATATCACAGCTGGTCTCACTACTGTCTTATACATCTTACCTTTCACTTTTGCTGGGACTTTCCTATCACAAATGACTCCCAAAACCTTTCTCCAACTGCTCCACCCTGCCTGCACTCTCTCTCACCTCATTATCGCAGCCTCCATTTTCCTGCACAGTTGACCCCAGGTACTTGAATTTACCAACTTCCTTTACATCTACTCCTTGCATCTTCACTACACTCTCATCCCCATTCTCATTTATGCACATGTATTCTGTTTTGCTACTGCTCACCTTCATTCCAATGCATACTTCCATCTCTCCAAACCCAACTCAGCCTCCTTTCTACTTTCACCACATATCACAATATCATCCGCAAACATCATGTTCCATGGTGACTCTTGCCTCACTTCGTCCTTCAAGCTATCCATCACTATGGCAAACAAGAAAGGACTCAAAGCAGATCCTTGATGGAGTCCCACCTTCACCTTGAACCATTCAGTTGTTCAAACTGCACACCTCACTGCTGTTTCACTGTTCTCATACATGTCTTGCACCACTCTAATATACTTCTCATTTACTAGAGTGGTGCAAGGCATGCATGAGAACAGTGAAACAGCAGTGAAATGCACTTATTTTGTCTCAAAGTATTTAAAATGTTTATACTGTTTTACTAATGAGAAGAAATAAAAAAAATAAAAGAGAACTCCACCTGAACATTTGTCTCATGTATAAAAGTATTTAATGTGTGCATGTATTCAATAGCACATGCCTAAAATAATAAATATTAAATATTTGCTTTTTTTTGTCTACTCAAGAGGATATGGTTCTCATTGTATTCCTCAGGATTCTGTCCTCATAGACAGGAATCCTGTCCCCCCCCCATACACACAATTTCAAAAAAATTCATTGGGTCCATAGGAATCACGCAAATGGCCTATTCTGGATTCAAAATGGCAGTTTTTTGCAGAAAGGTGACCAGTTTGCATCCATGAGCTTGTGATCTGCATGAAATTTAATGTGGGTCAGGAGTGGAAAAAAAAAAAAAAAACTGTTACCTTCAACTTTACTAGATGGTGCAGTTAGGCACAAAGACTACGACTACAATAAGACCATTGAATAAGACCGTGCATAGCATTGGTGTACATGTAATATTCTTAGCGTTTTTCATTCATACTTGAATGAATGCAACTTGAGATTGAAAAAAGGCAGCAATAAAATTTTGATCTGCTGCTTCAGGTATATTGATTTTCCTCAAAGAGCACTGCAAATATATGCAAGGTCACATTTCTTCAGCAAGGCAATTAATTGTCAAGCTATGAAAAACTAACACTCACCAAGGCGATAAGGGTCATGGCGTGTGTCCTGCCAATCTACTTCGTCATCAGAGCTGTCACTGTCCTCAAATGGGTGAACCATGCGGTAGTTTTCGAAGGAAATCGACACTAGACAAGACCAATAATTCATTAACAGAAGTAGTACTTAGTAACACCGTACTAGAAATTAGGTTGTAATGAAATCTGGTGATAAAGTACTTATTTAGGCAACTGAAAAGTTCAATTCATTTATTAAAAATCAGAGAAACTAAACTCCCACATACTTGCTCCAAGTTTTTTCATAAAGAATATGTATCTGCATAATACATGTGCAGGTCTTTGACTAATAAATAGATGTCCAATACAAAACCGTCTCTCATTCTTAGTCACTGGTGAATACAGTCAAGCAGGAAAGTCTGCACACCCCTTTCACCTTCTCCATGTTTTATTACGTTACAGACTTGTTCTACAATAGACGGAGTTCATTTTTTTGTCAGAAAATAGCCCATAATGACAACGTGAAAACAGGTTTTTAGACATTTGTGCTAACTTATTAAAAGTAAAAATGTAAAATAAAAATCACATGTACACAAGTGTGCACACCCTTTGATAACACCCAAAAGAGAGTTAAGGTGCATTTTGTTTCCACCAATACTGCTTGAGATGTTTCTACAACTTAGAGTCCACCTGTGGTAAATTCAATTGATTGGACATGATTGGGGATTGCCAACACCTGCCTATATGAAGGTCTCACAGTTGACAGTGCATGTCAGAGCAAACTCCAAGCCATGGGATCAAAGGAATTATCTGCAGACCTCAGAAACCGGATTGCAGGACTCGAAATAATTTTTTTTTTTCCACCAGCCAGCCGGACTAGTTACCTTCCAAAGTAACTAGCCAAACAGAAAATCAACTAGCCAAAATTTGTTCATGTATGAATTTTACTTCTGTCAAAAATAACACAAAAGACAGTAGTTACCACTGTTCATGACTAATGTGCATTTATTTCAAGACCCGAGTATTTTGATACTGTTGTTAAATACATAAATGAGAACACAAAGCACCATAATATAATATCAACAAATAATATATTGGAAAACTTAGCAACTTGGTGTATGAGTATTGAAAACAAATATACTTACTATTGTGACTATAGCACCCAAAATATGTCCAACATGCTTTCTGTATTTAACCATTTATGAGAGAGAAAGCATTAGGAGCTTCATATTGACGAGGAATCAACTTGAAAAAAATTAATTATTCCATAAAAATCGTATCGCAGCCAAGGCCTACCCTGCTCCCACGTTTGCTTATAAGTCCTTTGTCGTTTCTCCTCTTCAGACCGAGGTCGCTTTGTCCCTGTCTCTGGCGGTTTCTGTACACCTTCCAGAAAATTCCACATCGCAATGTAGCTTTGGCAGATGTAGATGTAAACAACAACAAAAACACGTGTTTAAATGGGCGATAATGTGGCCACATCTATTGAATTTGATAACGTGATGTGGCAGCGGGGGCGTGGCCAAGCGTTGGTCTGTGAATGGAGTCAGGGAGTCAGGGAAGGTAAGTGGTGGAATCATTGCACCTGATGGGGATTAACCTGTGTTTGTGTATCTTCCCCAATGACCGTGCCCTTTAAAAGGGGGGAGAGAGAGAGAGAGAGAGAGAGCGCGCGCAGAGAAAGGGAGCTCTCTCTCCCCAACCAGAACAGGTGTGCGCGCGCGTGGCTGGGAAGTGATAAAAGGCTGAAAAGCTAGCAATAAATAGTTAATTGAGAACTCCGTTCTGGCCTGCTGTGCTTCTGTGCTCCACCCACCTGGTCCAATACTACACGTGATTACCACGATATTCAACGAGATGCGTTATATGCATGCACAGTAGTGAAAAAAATGACAGCCTGAATCGTACACGATATGATTCGGAATTCTTCGGTAGTTTCCGTCCTGCCGATAAACACATCGATTGGAGGCGCTGTTGAGCATGCCTTGCGGGTAGACATGTCTACCGGAGCTCCTGCAAAATCTTAAACTCATATATTGTGAACCTTACAATAATTTAGACATACGGCCACCTCGGGTATAAAGTGTTCAATAGTATTTCTACAATGTCAAAGCCTTCTAAAGAGCTGAGAGAATGCCGATCGACGGCGAGAAACACTGCTAACTCTACGGCTAACTCTGAAGCGGATGCCAATACTAAGAACA
This sequence comes from Neoarius graeffei, assembly GCF_027579695.1. Taxonomy (NCBI): domain Eukaryota; kingdom Metazoa; phylum Chordata; class Actinopteri; order Siluriformes; family Ariidae; genus Neoarius; species Neoarius graeffei. The sequence goes on from NC_083573.1 coordinate 20,636,979, forward strand.
TGGAGACGCTTACAAAAGCAGTTGGTGCAATACAAGCTTCAATCGACTCGTTTCATGAGGAAAATCGTGCATCCATTGCCTCTCTACAAACAACGCTAAATGCACTTGGCCAGAGAATCATGAGTGTGGAGGAGGGAGTGAATGAACTTGATAAAAGAATGGACTGTGTCGAGCTAGCACAAGCCACCCTAGCTAAAGAGAATGGTGTGCTGAGAGACAAGGTAATGTACTTGGAAAATTACACAAGAAGACAGAACATTCGAATTGTAGGGATTAAAGAAAAATGTGGAAGGGCCAAAGCCTACAGAGTTCATTACTAAACTTCTTCTGGAATTGTTGAGAGAAGACAACTTTCAACCACAATTGTGCCTGGATAGAGCCCACAGGAGCTTAGCCCCCAAGCCTGGGGAGGGCGACAGACCATGACCATTCATTGTAAAGCTACATCACTTCCAGACCAAAGAGCGGATACTGCGCCTTGCCCGGGAGAAAGGTACACTTACCTACAATGGATCGAGAGTCCACATTTTCCCCCGACTTCAGCCCAGATGTCAACAAGCGATGCGCCGCCTTCTCCGAATCCAAACGGATGCTTCACACAGCCAAGATCAAGTTCGCTATGTACTACCCGGCCACACTGCAGTTCAGCCACAACAATAAGAATATGAGGTTCACCGATCCCTGGGAGGCTCTTGCTTTCATCAGCAACATCATCGCTGGGTCTTCTCAATCTCCAGCTTCAGGTCTTCCTGAGGACAATTAAGGTGACGGGTCAAATGTAAGATTGATATGCTAGGCTACTCCTACCTAGCTTGACCAGGGGGAAAGGAAATATTTCGTTCTATGTTATTACGTTCCATGAACCACGACCGGCCTTCATGCAACTGATTAAGACAGATTGGGATCGTTCACCTCACTCGGTCTCTAGACCAATTAAATCAGTAAAAGTAGTGCAAGCATTTATGGACGTACATAAATTGATAGACCCATGGAGATTTAAAAATCCCACCAAGAGGGAGTATTCTTTTTTTCTCTAATGTACACAAATCTTTTTCCAGAATAGATTTTTTTAGTGGATCCTTTTCTCCTAAATGCCATTTCTGATTGTAAATATAATCCAATTATGATTTCTGATCATGCCCCTGTGAGTATGACCATAAAACTCCGATCTCAAAGGCCAAGACGGACATGGTGACTTGATCCTCTGCTGCTTGCTGACGATGTTTTTGTGCAGTTTGTTTCAGAACAAATAGATATCTACTTGGATATAAACATGACTGATGACATTTCAGCATCAACTTTATGAGAGGCACTTAAAGGGCTGATGACACGAACATGACTCTATGCAATTTCTTAAATAAACTATACAACATGGCAAACGTTAGATTTCTGTTATAATTACGTGAAAAGAAGCTGTTGTTACGCAAATATCCAACTTTTAATTGCACAGCGCAAGAAAACTGGGTCCGTGGCTCGCGGCCATGTTGTGACGTCAGCGGGAGAACACGCTGCGGTTCACTGGCTGTTCTACTCTGGTTCTACTCAATGGAAATGGCACATGAAAATGCCGGTGAACTCTCTAGTGCTAGCTCTTCCTCTTCTGGGAGTCTAGAATTGTGTTGATCTCTTCCGAATAGAATCTATGATAGCCTACCCTCTTTACCCTTTGCCTCTCGTTGCTAGGCGGCAGTTACATGAAAGCCGCAAGCTTTCACAAGCAAATACATGACTGATATCACGCCGACTTTCTGATTACATTTATGATTATCATGTAGAATCTATAGCTCTACGTACCTTTATCTTATGTCGTTTCACAACACATGTTCTGACAGGAGGACTGTCTTTGGATCCGGCATAGCTACTAGTAGACCCCCTCCAGAATACTGGCAGTGTTGCCAGATTGGGAGGAATCCCGCCCAGAATGGGCGGTTTCAAGTGCATTTTGGTGGGTTTTGAACATATTTTGGGCTGGAAAACGTCAGCAGTATCTGGCAACAGATACTGCTGACGTTTTCCAGCCCAAAATATGTTCAAAACCCACCAAAATGCACTTGAAACCGCTCAACTGGGCGGGAAACCTCCCAATCTGGCAACACTGTGTAGGCACTGCTGATGGTAGTAACACATGTTTGTGCTGAACTGAACACCCAAGAGATTCTTTTAAGATGGGAAGGGTGTCAAAACAATCCAAATCGAAGTGTTCAGAGCACAGGACGGATGTTGGTGAGGGGTCCTACTTGTCACAAGTGCGCCTGACTTGCTTCACCCACTTCGCATGCAGCTCGGGATCTCTGGGAAACTTGAATAAACTTACCCCATCCTTGTAGGTTTTGGAGCAAAAGCCGGCAACACAACACGAAGGCATAATAACTATATATATAATGTATAATAATAATACTAATAATGACAAACTGAACACCTGTCGCATCAACAACAAACTGGTAAGTTAGGAGGAAGGTTCTTTCGCTGACGTCATATAGCTCCTCCTCCTCTTTCGTCTCCTGGGTGCTGCAGCCCTGTCAAATTTGCCCAAATAGCCGCGTTTATCATCATAACTTGTAAAATAGGCGCCTTCGTGAATTAATATATGGATCATCGGGAATTACTTATGTTATAAAACATCGCCAAAGATGTCAAAAACGTGTCATCAGCACTTTAAGGCATATCTTAGAGGACAGATCATTGCCCACAGTACATATACTAGGAAAGTCCACCAAAATAACATCACAGATCTGTCCTCTCGAATTAAAGCTTTGGATAGCCTTATATCTAGCTCTCCAACCCCTGATAGGATGAAAGCGAGAGTTAGCTTACAGACTGAAGCTGATCTATTAACTACTGTGGCAAAAAGGCTAATCTTTAAGTCCCGTAGTCGATTTTATGAAGAGGGTGATAAACCTTCCAAACTATTGGCGTCAAAAAGCAGCATCCCATGTCATTTCACAAATTAGATTACCTGATGGTGTATTAAGTGAGGATCATCAAACCATCAACAATAATTTTAAAGAGTTCTACTCCAAATTATATTCGTCAGATTTAGATCTAGATCAGCAACAATTTGACACTTTTTTTTCTGTAACTTAAACATCCCCACTATTGACTCTGACACAGAAGAAAAATTAGAACAACCTATCACTATAGAAGAAATCATCACTGCAATAACGTCTCTACAAAGTGGTAAAGCCCCTGGTCCTGACGGATTCCCCAACGAATTTTATAAAAAATTTAAGGAACAATTGGCCCCACTTCTTCTTTCAGTTTATAAAGAATCGGTAAAAGAGTTTTCCCACCCACACTCCGTCAATCATCCATCACACTACTACTGAAGAAAAACAAGGATCCACTTGATTGCGCATCATACAGACCCATCAGTTTAACAAACTGTGATGGTAAAATATTTTCTAAAGTCATTGCACTTCGCCTTGAGTCAGTCCTTCCTTATTTAATATCTGAGGACCAGACTGGATTTATCCAGGATAGGCAGTCCTATTTTAACTTGAGGCGCCTGTTCAATATCATATATACTAAGCCCAATAAACCAACCCCAGAAGCCATTATATCACTTGATGCCGAAAAGGCATTTGACAGGGTCAAGTGGGATTATCTCTTCCATACACTGCGAAGATTTGGATTTGGCCGCAAGTTTATTAAATTGATTAAGTTGATATACACAGATCCAACTGCATCAGTTTGCACCAATTCAATCTCTTCTGATTATTTTTCTCTTCACAGAGGTACCAAACAAGGTGACCCATTAAGTCCATTACTTTTCGTTTTAGCTATAGAGCCATTGTCAATAGCTTTAAGAAACAATGGTAACATAAAAAGGTATAGAACGAGGGGGCCTAACCCACACTGTCTCACTATATGCTGATGACCTATTATTGTACATCACCAACCCCATCACAGGTATACCTGAGGTCCTAACTGTCCTGGAAAACTTTGGAAAAATATCAGGCTACAAACTCAATTATAGTAAAAGCGAGTACTTTCCCATTAACAAAGGTGCTGAAACATATCCAAACCTACCATTTAAGCTCTCAATTCACTCCTTTACATACCTGGGGGTAAAGGTTACCAAATCATACCATCATCTTTAAGAATAATTTTGCTGCTCTTCTAGAACATACCAAAACAAACATCAAACACTGGTCCACCCTACCGTTATCTCTCATCAGGAGAATAAATTCTGTAAAGATGAATGTAATACTTAAATATCTATCTATTTCAAGCTATACCTATTTTCATACCACTTTCATTTTTTAAGTTGTTCAATCAGGCTGTTTCCCCTTTTATTTGGCATAATAAATCAGTACACATACGGAAAGAATTTTTGGAGAGACGAAAAACCTGTGGTGGACTCTTTCCCAAATCTTCGTTTATATTATTGGGCTGCAAACCTGAATACTATCTCCCCATGGTTAAAGGACTGGAATGGCAGGTACCCAGCATGGCTTCAGATTGAACAAGCTACAAGTCGTCCTTACTCACTTCCCGCTTTACTCTGCGCATCTTTGCCATCAGTTGTTAATAATGTGAGTGGAAATGTAATTGTTACCCAATCATTACATATCTTGAAGCAATTTAAGAAATGCTTGGGTGCCCAGAACATGTCCTTCTTTTCGCCTATAGCGAATAACCTTTTCCGCCCATCTTTGTTAGACAGGGGCTTCCAGACCTGGCATGATAAAGGTATCCATAGCATTACACACATCACATTATCTCTAGCCGCTTTATCCTTCTACAGGGTCGCAGGCAAGCTGGAGCCTATCCCAGCTGACTACGGGCGAAAGGCGGGGTACACCCTGGACAAGTCGCCAGGTCATCACAGGGCTGACACATAGACACAGACAACCATTCACACTCACATTCACACCTACGGTCAATTTAGAGTCACCAGTTAACCTAACCTGCATGTCTTTGGACTGTGGGGGAAACCGGAGCACCCGGAGGAAACCCACGCGGACACGGGGAGAACATGCAAACTCCACACAGAAAGGCCCTCGCCGGCCCCGGGGCTCGAACCCAGGACCTTCTTGCTGTGAGGCGACAGCGCTAACCACTACACCACCGTGCCGCCTCCATAGCATTAGCGATTTGTATATTGATAATACTTTTGCAAGTTTTGAACAACTGCCCACAAAATATGAACTGACTAATACTCATTTCTTTCGCTATTTACAAGTCAGGGATTTTGTAAGCAAGAAATTTGCCAATTTTCCAAATACCCCTCCTTTGTCCTGTTTCGACCATCTTTTAAAGGTCAATCTGTTTAAGAAAGGTAGGGTGTCAATAATTTATTCTGCAATAATGGATACACTTAGTCCCTCTGTTTCCCACATCCGGGAACAATGGGGAAATTACATGGGGATCCCACTTTCAAATGAAGAATGGGATATGGCTTTGCTGAGGATCCATTCGTCTTCTATCTGTTCAAGACATGCCTTGAGCCAGTTTAAGGTCTTACATAGGCTACACTTTTCTAAAGTTAGACTAGCCAAAATATTTCCAGATATAAACACTACTTGTGACAGGTGCAAACAGGCCCCAGCCACCAACTACCATATGCTATGGTCTTGTCCAAAACTGTCATCTTTCTGGGATTCCTTTTTTGAGACAATCTCTAAGGCATATAATTGTAATTTTCAGCCCTGTCCTAAAATTGGCATCTTTGGTGTTGCATCATGTACAGATGGGTCTAGTCTTCCAGCTTACCTTCAGAGGGTTATTGCCTTTTTTTCTTTGGCACGCCTAGCTAACATTCTCTTTAAATGGAAGGATTCAAATCCTCCAACAAATAAATCAATGGATCAGAGATGTTATGTTAAATATAAAGCTGGAAAAGATTAGATGCACTCTGAATGGCTCTGTTAATAAGTTTTACAAAATGTGGGACCCTTTCATACAATATGTGAATTTGTTACCTGGCCTGGAACTGTGAGCATATATCACTTGCTTATACTTATTGTATTTACTATCCATCTTGCTGATATGTCAAATTATACAATGGAGCACCAATCTTTTTTTTTTCTTCTGTAGTTGATTTTTGTTTGTGTATGTGTTTTGTTGTTTTTTGTTTCTTCTTGTCTGTCCTGAGTAACATCTTTTGGTGTGGTCATCATTTTGTCCACAAAGCATTGTAAAATCTTTAATTGCATTGTGAATTTAATGACAAAAACACCATAAATAAAATGTTAAAAAAAACCAAAACAATTGATTAACATAGACGCGGCACACGCTTAATATGCGGCGGCTTTAGTTGACGGGGTGTCTGAATCTTCGCTTCATATATATTTTTTATTTTCAACTAGCCAGCCGGGCTGGCTAGTGACAGGAATTATCCGCCAAATGACAAAGTAAGTTGCCTCGGGCCACCGGACCACCACAAATTTCGAGCCCTGGATTGTGTCACGGCATAGATCTGGAGAAGGGTACAGAAAAATTGCTGCAGCTTTACAGGTCCCAAAGAGCACAGTGGCCACCATCATTTGCATAGAAGTTTGGAACCACCAAGAACCTTCCTAGATCTGGACGCCCAGCCAAACTGAGCGATCGGGGAAGACAGGCCTTGGCCAGGGAGGTGAGCAGGAACCTGAGGGTCACTCTGACAGAGCTCCAGTGTATCCTTGTGGAGATGGGAGAACCTTTCAGAAGATCAACCATCCAGGCAGCACTCCACAAATCAGGCCTTTATGGTAGAGTGGCCAGACAGAAGCCACTCCTTAGTAAAAGGCACATGACAGCCCATTTGGAATTTGCCAAAAGGCACCTAAAGGACTCTCAAACCATGGGGGGGGAGGGGGGGGGAAGAAAGATTCTCTGGTCTGATGAAACCAAAATTGAACTTTTTAGCCTGAATACCAAGCATCACATCTAGAGGAAACCAGGCACCGCTCATCACCTGGCTAATGCCATCCCTACAGCGAAGCATGGCAGTGGCAGAATCATGATGTGGGGATGTTTTTCAGCAGCGCGAACAGGGCGACTAGTCCTGATAGAGGGAAAGATGAATGCAGCCAAGTACACCAAGATCCTTGAAGAAAACCTACTCTAGAGCGCTCTGGACCTCAGACTGAGGTCCTTTGGGTTTACCTTCCAACATAACCCAAAGCACACAGCCAAGAGAACAAAGGAGTGGCTTCAGAGAAAGTATCTGAATGTCCTTGAGTGGCCCAGCCAGAGCCCAGACCTGAATCCAATTGAACATCTGTGGAAGGAGCTGAAAATGGCTGTGTACCAATGCTCCCCATCCAACCTGATGGAGCTTGCAAGGATATGCCAAGAGGAACAGGCAAAAATGTCCAGAAACAAGTGTCCCAAGCTCATAGCTTCTTTCCCAAGACGCCTTGAAGCCGTAATTGCTGCCAAAGGTGCATCAACCAATATTAGCTAAGGGTGTGTCCAGATATATAACCCCCAAATAACCTATTTTTGTCAGTAAAATAAAATTACATATTTTCTAAAAACTTGCTTTCACTTTTGTCATTATGGGCCATTTTGTGACAAAAAATTAACTCAATCTATTGTAGAATAAGTCTGTAACATAATAAAATGTGGAGAAGGTGAAAGAGGTGTGCAGACATTCCGGCTTGACTGTATATGGATTCAAGAAAGATTTACCTTTGCTCTCTCCATTAAATTTCTTTTCTTCTCTGCGCAACTGTGTATCAAACTCCCGATCAAACTCCATCTGAAGCATCTGAGCCAACATCAGGTCACTGGATGTATCTGTATCCTGCTGAATACCAGCAAAGTCCAAGTCACTGAAAAGTACAAAACATATCCATGAAGAAAGCATGTTCAGTTTGAGATGATTCTGGGTTACATGCATCCTACAGAAGTGTAAGACAAAGTTTCCATACAACTTTTCTGACTTCACTTGCAGCGTTCATCTGATTTTAGCAGGATGACATGATTTGTGTCAATAGAGCTAATTTATCAAGCTGAACACGAACGGCTTTATTCATAATTCGCTTGTAGGAGCATTCACACAAGAAATTTGGTTTTCGTTACAATCCCATAATTTCATGAAAATGTAAATGTATTCTAATCATGGTCCCGAGTGTGTGAGAATTTATGCATAAGACTAACTCATCTAAACCATCAAGTATAAATTATCTAATTTGCATGGGTTACAGTACAGTTACAGTGCTGTTCACGTAAAACTTATTACTTGAGGGATTTGTTTTTCCTCTGAATAAATCTATTTCAATTATAGGTTAGATTTTCCTGCGGGAGATGACACGACTTCAAAAGGTGGATTTTTTTTTCTAACCCCCCCCCTTTTTTTAACACTAACCTTTATAAGGGGTGCCAGTAATTGTGGAGAACACAGTGTGTACAGAATATACATAATAAATACTGCTTAGAGCATTTAGTATACACCCTTATCCAGAGCTACAGGGAGTGCTTCATTGTCTCCATCCATAGCACAGCCTCATGCTAGATTACGACAATCATGCTAAAATACCATCAAGAATGTATTGTGAAACTAAATCATGTTATATTATTGGCACTGATTAAAGAGGAAATGGACTTTGCACAGGTAACAACTCCTCAACGGGGTGCACAGGTGAAACAGTCCAAAACAGGGGACTGTCAGTCGGGGTGAAGCATGGTGGGGATGTTACGTGTCCTGGTACTGTCACAATTCCCGTGAAAGCTCATCTGGAATCCTGAAACCAAACGGCTAACAGAGCTCTGGCAACCCATCCCACCAGGGATCCATCACTAGTGGTGCAACTTCCTGCCAGCCCTAATCATCTTGCTCTCTTGCTTGCCACTTGGACAATCAACTAGTAAAGTGGTGTGAGTGAAGATTGCGCACCCCCACTATTGCTGCATACAGTATAGAGCTGTGCAATATATCGTATTTTTATCACGATATCAATATTGGTGTCAAACGATATCAAAATTCATAATATCGATATGAAACGATTTTTTGTCATTTATCGAAAGGGACGTGCACAGTCAGGAAATACATTCTCCTCAAGATGAGCCATTGAAGGCCGCACAATGGTTCGGCGTGGCAGCGAAGGGGTTAAGTAAAATGCGGCGGGTGATACGTCATGGACGTCAGAACTGTCAGAACTAGCTATGGTGAGGAAAAAGTCTGGAGTTTCTCACGCTCTCCTCAGTCACCATTCCCGCTGAAGAGAAGATTGCAAGGGCGCGCAAGATGGGAGATGAGGGGAAACGTCCTCAGCTTGTTGACAAAAAAGGGAGGAAAACTTCGGTGATATGGGACCATTTTGGCTTTGAGGAGGCCGACGAGGAGCAGAAACGAGCAATGTGCCAGATTTGCGGTAAGGTCGTTTCTGCTCCTCTTGGCAACACCTCCAATCTATTCAGTCACATAAGAGTAAGCCATAAAGTGGTTCACGATGAAACACTTGGAAAAATCCAAAAAACATTGTTAATATGTTGTTCGATTTGCTTGCTAATAGTTATAATAATACAATTAACATATATTTACGTCATATTTTTGGATGTGGGACTGGGTAATGTAAAAATGGCATCTACGGAAGAAAACAAGCACAACAATATTAGCACATATCCAGCTTGCTAGCTGTGTTAGATGTGTTAAACCGTGTGGATTTAAGTGGAATAATTGCGAGTCGTCCTGTGGTCAAGGCAGCGTTTGAAGGTAAGGCAATTTGGTTATTAATGTTGCCCGCCGCGGCATGTTTACTTGGGTTCATTTGATTTTGACTTGTGCATCTGCAGCTAGCATCATGCTTTGAAGTAGGTTCTGCTAAGGACGGGTTTATTGCGCGATGTAGACGGACTCGGATGTAATTACATTGTTTTTAAAATTCCGTGCGCTTAAAACGGTGTCCCCCTGCTAATCATGTAGCCCTAATCATGTGTTGCTTTTACTTTTCTTAATGGCGAGTGAAATATCTCTGCAAATGGTATTTCAATGCTGACATGCCAAAAAGATAGTGGAGTCCACATTTGGAAGATGAAGGAAGAGAAGCCTGATGCTTGAAAATAGATCGCTTAATCCACAACGCATATCTGTATTTGAGACATAACCTGCAACTAGTGGGGATGTTTTGGAATGACTGTGCATAGGGTGTTTTTGGCCACAGAACACTAACCCACAGTAGTAGGAGTACTACTGGGTTCGTGGATTTTGTCTGTTGACTGAGCGAAGCATGGTGTTTGCCTTGTGCCATTTCACGTAGCATCTAGCCGCAGTGCCACCTACACTTTCACTGAAAGTCTTTCAGGGAATGTTTACATGCCGCTGAGCTATTTTCATGTATGTTAATTCTTAAGGACTTGTCTCTATATTGTGCGTGTTTAATGTTGGTGTCTTAACAACACACAAGCTTACGTTGTAGTCTGTGTGTGTGTGTGTGTGTGTGTGTGTGTGTGTGTGTGTGTGTGTGAGAGAGTGAGAGAGAGAGAGATTTTATCCTTGGCTGGCTATGAGCCAGTGTGGACGTTACGCAGTAATCACTGGTAATACCAGTGCTGGCTCCATCCTCTGTGATCGGAAATGTTGAGTGAGGAGAACGTGAGCCTTGAGCAGGCTATAGGACCTATGCAAAGTACGTGCTTGCACAGTAAATAGTTTAAGTAAAAGGCGTTTCAGGGTACAACGGGAAGGGTTGACAGGTAGCCTATGAGGCCTGTACTATAAAAATGTGGCCCGGTGCCTCGGGTGTTGATGATCGGGGCTTTAAAAAAAGGTGTATAAATATCGTTTTAAAAATCGCGATATCAATATTTACTGAAAAAATCGTGATATTGATTTTTTTCCAATATCGAGCAGCCCTAATACAGTATATGATCAAATGCACTTAAAATAGGAAATATAAAAGAATACAAATAAAAATGAAATGATATCCTAAAGATAATATAAAAACTTTAAATATTATACACGAAAAATAATTAAAAGCTAAATTTATGTGTTTTAAGTAAAGATTTAAAACTACATAAATTATCAGCATCTCTAACTTTGGCAGCATGTTCCAAAGCTTTGGAGCTGCCGATACAAATGCCATATCGCCTAATGTCTTTTTAGTTATGAACGGTAATGGTTTCAATAAAAACTCATTATTAGATCTTAAACTATACTTAGACACCTCTTTGATCTCAAACTAGATATTATAATTAGGGGCACAGCCCTTAATGGCTTTAAAAGTAATGACTAAAATTTTAAAATTAATCCTTAATCTAACTGGCAGCCAGTGCAAGGAACGTAAAATTGTTGTAAATATGAAAAAATCTAGGAACAATACAAATTAGGCTGCCTGCTGCATTCTGAACTCTTTGAAGCTTATTTAAATGAACAACAGGCAGCCCATAAAGAAGGCTATTACAATAATCTATTCTGCCCATAATCAATTAAACGATTAAAGAATACAATTAAAAAAATAAAGGAAGAAAGAAAGCCAATTAAAGAGTACAAATAAAACTAGACCGGACAATTCCCCGGGGGAAATTGAGAGAGGATGCAGTGCGCGAAGCAATTCGGTCACACATGTTTGCTGGCCGTGAATGTGTGACCTGCAATGATGTTTCAATGCAATGATTATGTGTGTGATTGAGACAGCAGCCCCCCCCCCCGTCACTCACTGCTCCCAGTCGGCATGGCGACGGGCCTGAGAAAGCACAGAGTGACACATAATCTTGTCAGTTTTTGGCTGATTTTTGCTCAGGATCAGGCCTCGAACAATGACAAATAACTCGACACCGAAAGCAGCTATTCACAAAATTCTTTCACAGTGAGCGCTAGAAGGGTCTCCTGAATAAACTGATGTAATTTTTTGTCTGTAGTCTTAAAAATGAGGACAGTAGACCGACTTAAAAATGACTGACTTTTCTGTCACGTTTATAATGGGTGTCAATGAGCTAAGACACACAAGGTCTTGAATTTTGTGCTGTGTTTTACGAAGGACCAGGCCTCGAACAATGACAAATAACTCGACAACGGAAGCAGCTATTCACAAAATTCTTTCACAGTGAGCGCTAGAAGGGTCTCCTGAATAAAATGATGTATTTTTTTTGTCTGTAGTGTTAAAAATAAGGACGCTAGAGCGAGTTAAAGATGACTGACTTTTCTGTCACGTTTATAATGGGTGTCAATGAGGCCATTCAGCTGCCCTCTTCTCAGTTTGAGGCTTCTCATTCAAAAACTGTAAATCCTATCGTTTAGGTAGACACATTGTGTGAATCAGGACAAGTTTTCCTACTACTTTTGAGAAAATCAAGTCTGTAGAGTGAAATTTGTGGCTGAAAACACAGTTTAAGCGAGAAAGTTTGAGCTTTTTTTCCAAACTCTCTCCACTCTAAGTTAACGAGCTTCACTGGTGTGTAACGCAATAGACACCCATTCAAAAGCCGGATTTTCTCCCGGAACCCACATGGCGTTTGAGCCGGGACTGATCTGAAAAAGTGTAGAACCTAGCAGAAAAGTTGAATGCCAGATCCACAGAGGAGAAGTTTTCCTACGTTTTAGAGTTTGAATCACGTCTCTAGGTGAAAGCATGCCAGAGCAGCGGACGTTTGAAAAACGTTGAAAAAGTGCTTTTTTTTTCAATTAATTCCATAGAAATGAATGGGGGTTTTTTTCGACGATTTTTTCGCGACTACGTCGCGAAAAAATCGTATTCTGTAGAGAAAAGTAATAGCATAGCGAGTCCGATCGAGCCGCACGTTTTGATATATTGTTTGTCTGTGTGCAACGTACGGTTATTGAGTTATTCGAAATCGAAATTTGCGTAGGAGGAAGAAGAAGAAGAAGAAGAAACACGTAGAAGAACAATAGTTGCAGTGCTTTGCACTGCATCCTAACTAGTCATTCAATTACAATGTGTCACCATTTAAATAGAAGACGGGTCAGCCTGTCCATGCATAGCTGCAAGAGACTCTCATCGTGCATGTTTCCAGCCCTCCTTCTACTTGATCTTTTATGGAGTTTTGTTAGTGTGACTTTACAGATCAACATATATATACACACACACACACACACACGAGTATGAGGAAAATCAACGTTTCCTCACAAACTTTTAAAACAAGTGTACTATATTACAACTCCAACAGTTTTATACTGATGATATTTTTAGTCCATGACCTACCAAACCAATATCAGGATGTATTTATTGACAGAGACTTCAAACCACTTTTGTAAGGCACTCTGGATAAGGGTGTCTGCCAAACCTCATAAATGGAAAAGAGGCTCAATGTTTGGCTCTGTAGAAGAGAGCTGGTGGTAAAACAGCATAAAATGCTACTAGAGTAAAGCAGACCAATAAAATAGCCTGTGGCCCTTAGAGACTCACTCAGGGCAGGTGCGGAAGGAGTTGCCTTCTTCCTGTAGCTGCTTGGCCAGCTGTTCACTCATCACATCTGTCAGGGAACAAGTGGCCACTGCCACATTTACAGTACCCCACGGGCTCTAAAAATTAAAGAAAAAAAAAAGTTATTGTAAACATATCACACAGTACACCCAGAGTGCTGTGCAGGCAGTTGAGACAAAAAAAAAAAAAAAAAAAAAAAAACACCCACACCTTTTACAGAATATTCAAATGGGCTACCATTTCCATGTATAAAAAGAAGAAACCAGGTTGGATAGATAAACAAAATACTGAAATGAAACAAAAAACTAAATGTTCTAAATAAAGTAACAATCGTAGTAATAACCACCACAACTGAATTAGAGTCATTTGAGTAAACCAACTATGCCAGACTTGGCTTGACCGGCAGTTTGCATCCATATTTTTAAACAAATCTCAAGATGGTTTTAATAAGTATTTAGTTTCACACTCCTGAGTATTTTGACACCACTTTTTCTTCAACACAGGACATAACTACTATGACTTTACAAAATATATGCTCATTTGTGTGTCCAAAAACATTAACAGCAGCCCTCGGTGGACAATTTTAGTGAGACTGCATTAGATACTAGTGTCCCCCTACCTAAACCTACCATTCACGTTTTGTGGCAACAGCTCAAATGGTAACCATGTCAAATGCCTACTGAAATCTGATAGGCCAGTAAGGACCTTTACTTTTACTTCTGGCCTCAGTCAGTCAAATTCTGACTATAAATAACATCCATCCATCCAATAAGGATCATGTTTTTAATAATTACAGACATGGACAAATTTGTTGGTACCTTTCCATGAAGGGGAAAAAAAAAAGAACCCCCAACATACACGTTGTCAAAACTCTCTCTGAAATAACTTAAAACTGACAAAAGTTAATGGCATCCATCATTGTTTATTTCCCCCCTCCTTGAATTGCCACCTTAATGTGGTGGAGAGGTTTGAGTGCCTCAGTGATTCTAGGACCCATGTTGTCAGGGGCATTTGCCCCTGGTAGGGTCTCCCAAGGCACACAGGACCTAGATGAGAGGTCAGACTAAGAGCGGTTCTCCCCAGTGGTCACAGCACAGAGGGGGTCCCATGTCCCTTTTGTCACCAGTGTTCTGAGCATGCCAGCCTGGTTGACAGTAAAATATGGGGGTACCTAGCGCTTGGGCGGAGGAGCTGCAGCACACAAAGGCTACAATGCCTATGCCCAAGCCAATGGCCAGCTAGGAAAAGGTGATGGGCAGGCTACCATATATAGGATGGATGAGGGTCTCAACTCCTTGGAGAGACACCCCAACGACCGCCTGCCTAGATCAGTCCCTGCTTGGATTAGCTCACTGACCTTACATTTGACCACCCCTCCGGCATGGGGTGTGGATGATTTGCGTCTCTTGGTCCACACTGCACCACTTGCCATTGGGGGACGCAAGTACGGAAGAGGGCAGCCTACTTACCCACAGCCCTAGGCCAGCAACCTTTGGTTGTGGAACTTCATACCCGCTACAGACTCGAGACAACGCATGACATCTATGCGTTGTATGTCTGGGCAGCACCTGCGCACTAACGATGGGCCGAGGGCAAAGCCACAAGGAACCCATAACCCTGATGTGCCCAAACGTGCCCGCAACAACTACATGAGGCAGATCAAACTCGCCTTGTGGAACGTCAGGACTTAACACCAAACTGACTGTTTACAAAGCATTTGTCCTTCCTACCTTGCTATATGGAAGTGAAACCTGGCCTATGCTAGAACACCTGCATATGCTGGAAATGTTCTACCAACGCTCTCTACACCATCTACTCAACATCAAGTGGTGGCATCATATACAGTGGTGGGCAAAAGTTTACATACCCCAACAGAATGTTTCGTTTCTTGCCTATTTCTAAGAGAAATTGAATGATAATACACAAAAACCTTTATTTCACTTGTGGTTAATGGTTGGCTGAAGCTATTTATTGCATTCATTACTGCGTTTACTCTTTGAAAACCATGAAAACAAAAACTACCTAAATGACCCTGATCAAAAGTTTACATACCCTTGTGAATTGGCCTGAAAACCTGTACACAATTTGACATAAACAGGACTGAATGGCAATTAAAGTCAACTACCTTCACCTGTGATCTGTTTTCTTCTAATTAGTGGGTGAAAATAAAAGTAAATTGCTGGACTTTTGAGAGAACCTTTTATCCCTCATCCAGTGCTGCGCGTCATCTTTGAGATTGAGCCATGGGAAAATCAAAGGAATTGTCAAAGGACCTGCGTGAAAAGGTAGTTGAACTTTATAAATCAGGGAAGGGATAAAAGAAAATAAAGCAATTAAAAATGTCAGTCAGCACTGTTCAAACAATAATCAAGAAGTAGAAAGTCAGGGGCTCTGTAGACACCAAAGCCCGTTCAGGTAGACCAAGAAAAATTTCACCCACCACTGCTAGAAGAATTGTGCGTGATGTAAAGAAGAAGCCCCAAATAACATCTGGCGAACTTCGAGATTCTCTGAAACAAGTTGATGTGGATGTTTCAAAGAGTACAATTAGGAGACTCTTGAGAAGAAATGGACTGCATGGGAGAGTTGCCAGAAGAAAGCCCCTTCTACGCAAATGCCACAAAGAAGCCCGTCTACGATATGCCAGACTGTACAGAGACACACCCCAAACCTTCTGGCAAAAAGTTGTGTGGAGCGAT
This sequence comes from Neoarius graeffei, assembly GCF_027579695.1. Taxonomy (NCBI): domain Eukaryota; kingdom Metazoa; phylum Chordata; class Actinopteri; order Siluriformes; family Ariidae; genus Neoarius; species Neoarius graeffei. The sequence continues at coordinate 20,652,991 of NC_083573.1, forward strand.
GAGACCAAAATTGAACTTTTTGGGCACAACACTAAACGCTACATCTGGCGAGGAATCAACAAGGCCTATGATGAAAAGTACACTATTCCCACAGTGAAACATGGTGGTGGATCTCTGATGTTTTGGGGATGTGTGAACTACAAAGGCACTGGAAATTTGGTAAGAGTTGATGGCAGGATGAATGCAGTCACTTATCAAAAAATACTGGAGGAAAATCTACACGCCTCAGCCCGGAAGCTGCGCATAGGACGAACTTGGACATTCCAGCATGACAATGATCCAAAACACAAGGCCAAATCAACTTGTCAGTAGAGTTGCAAAATTCCGGGAATTTTCGGGAAAAGACTGGAAATTTTGAAAGTGGACATCAATTAAGTAAGTAGAAAAAAATATTGTAGCATAATCTTGGTTAAAAGAGGCAGATTTATGGGAATAAAGTTGTGCATAGCACGCTGTTACTCACTCACATGGACAAAACATGTTATTTTCTCAGGAGCCATTGAAGCCACACCCCTTACATGCATTTTGCATCCCTCTATCACATGCACAATAACTTCTAGAATTCTGAAGAGCTAGAACTGTTTTAAATACAAACTGCTGAGATCACACATTACAGACAAAGGACTACATGCCATCAAGTAAGTTTTGAGGATGTTTGAGGATGATTTTTTATCTATTATGGTATTTAAGTAAAAATGAAAAGGTATAGTAGAATAAATCTAGTGCTAATTTACTTGTAAATTAGAATTGTGCCATTTCATTGAAGTAGTTAGCTTGTGATGCTAGTTACAGCAAATTGTGCTAGCTTAAAGGCGTCGTGCGGTAATTTCAGCAATCAGGCTATATCGTGTCAAAATGTCGGGTTTGGTGGGTTATTCAAGCCCCTCGGTTTCCCGCGATCTCAGTGTCACGATGTGCCCGCTACAAGCATTTAAAGTTGACGCGCACAGCCAAATTTAGGCAGCCAGCCGTTAACTAGGTCAACTTATGTGTGACGTCATACCAGTAACCTCCCTTGGGTGATGCTGGCCTGTCCCCATGTTTTCTCTATAGCGTGCGTTTACCAGAGTTGTTTACATTGTGGATTTTGTGGATTTATTCAGTTTGTGGATAGTTTTGAACACTCAAAACACTATGAAATGATGTATTAATATTCTGTGATACAAAATGCCTAATCGGTGTATTGTGTTTGGCTGTAACAACGAACACTGAACACTATTTGTGACTGTTATCAATGGATCTGATTTCAAGGTCATGGCTAGGTATTGATAGAAAAAAATTATTTTTTTAAAAACACATTGTGGCAGCGGGGGCGTGGTCAAGCGCCGGTCTGTGACAGGAGGGCGGAGCCAGGGAAGGTGAGTGGCAGAATCATTACACCTGACGGTAATTAACCTGTGTTTTGTGTGTTTTCCCAGTCACCGCGCCCTATTTAAGGAGGCAGAGCAGAGAAGAGCTCATCCCGGGACAAGAACACAGTGTGTGTGTTTCGCTATCAGATTAAAACTGGCGGTTATACTGAAAGGTCTGGCAATAAAAAGCCTATTTGCATCTGAAGCGTTGTCCTGCCGTCCTCTGTGCTCCACCCACACTTCAGAGAGCTCTACAGTGGTGCCAAAACCCGGGACAAGGTGGAGCACCAACCTCGCAGCCCCATGGAATCCTCCCCGTTCGCGGACCTGGTCCACGCCCTCGCCACGGCTCAGCAAAGCCAGCACCAGGCGCTCGTCACGCTCCGAAAGGAGCAGGGGCGGCGCTTTGAAGCCGTGGTGCTGGCCCAGCAGAAAGATCGCGAGGCGTTCCGGCATCTCCTCGCGTCGGCGGGGTCCACCAGCGCCCCGGCTGCGGGCCCGTCTCCCCTCACCGTGACCAAGATGGGCCCGCAGGACGACCCTGAGGCTTTCGTCACATTGTTCGAGCAGGTCGCCGAAGCCTCGGGGTGGCCGATGGAGCAGCGCGCCTCCTCCCCCTCCTGACGGGAGAGGCGCAGCTGGCCGCGCTATAACTCCTCGCCGGCTGGCCTACGCGGACCTTCGCCGGGCCGTCCTCCAGCGCGCGGAAGCGCTGGCGCTGTTGTTCTGGCGTGCGCCCCACGCGCTGGAGGACGGCCCGGCAAAGGTCCGCGTAGGCCAGCCGGCGAGGAGTTATAGTGCAGCCAGCTGCGCCCCTCCCGTCAGGAGGGGGAGGAGGCGCGCCGCGCGCTGCTCCATCGGCCACCCCGAGGCTTCGGCGACCTGCTCGAACAATGTGAGAAACGCCAGTTTTAATCTGATAGCGAAACACACACTGTGTTCTTGTCCCGGGATGAGCTCTTCTCTGCTCTCCCTCTGCCTCCTTAAATAGGGCGTGGTGACTGGGAAAACACACAAAACACAGGTTAATTACCGTCAGGTGTAATGATTCTGCCACTCACCTTCCCTGGCTCCGCCCTCCTGTCACAGACCGGCGCTTGACCACGCCCCCGCTGCCACACACGTTTTAAGTGTTTCTATGTATCAATCATTAATTGTACAAAATGATTTTCATACATTTATGTATTTGTCATATCTTTCCTTGTCACATGAAGTGTTGTCTTGATAACACATGTGGCACATAATTTTAGCAAATGGATGACAGAAGATTAATTGAAAGATTTATGCCACAGAGCTGCCTTTAACTAATAATTATCACTTATTACTGACAATTGTATGTTTACTAAACAATACAATACAAAGCTCAATACTCCCAACCTATAACATACTGAATATCAAGTTAAAATCAACCGCAATAAAAGGAAAATGATGAAAACTGGAATATCAAGGGGTCTACTGTATCAGAAGGCCCACTGCATTTCGCAAGATCGCAAGCTGTCAAGTTGCTAGAATTCAATCTTTCTAGCTATACTTTCACCCCCTACAGCTATCAGTATTACACATAATCATAGATTAATCACACAGCATTCTAATTCAAGTGAAAATGGTCTTTAAAAATACACATAAGTAGTGATTTAGTCAGAGAAACCAACCAAAACAAGTCTTCAAGTCGCCGGTCGTCTTCATTCTCGTCTTCGTTTCTGTCGTCGTCAGAACTGTCCTCATTTTCTTCTGAAGATGAGCGCTCAGGTTCAAATCTGTAAGGCTGGATACCACCAGGACATTCAGCTGTCAAAATCTCTACTTGTGGGCCATTTTCTTCTTCTGTATCGGTAAAATCAAAGCTAATTTCCTCAGCATCGCTCCTATTTTCTGGTGTGTCCGTCATTTCAAATGCACCGAGTGGTTACTGGTATGACGTCACGCAGCTGTTCCATTGACCGAGAGGGGGCGCTGCGAACGCGGAAAATTTCAAGTGATGGGCATGATCAAATAAGGACCGATTACAACCGCGGGAAGCTTTTGAAAAATCGACGGTCAATTTATTTCGAATCTCGAAAGCATTCTGGTGCAGAATAATGCGACTTTTATCGCCACTGCGTGACGCCTTTAATGGGAAACCAGATAAGCTAAATGAAAGCTTCCTATGAACATTTCATGTAAGAAAACTAAATTTAATGCTAGCTTACTGGTAAAAATAAATGTAAATGTAAGATAATTAGAACATTTCATTGAATAAATTCTCATGCTAGCTAGCTACAGCAAAATGTGTTAGTGCTAGTTTAATGGGACATCAGATGTGCTAAAATGTTAACTGTGTAAATGTTTTGTCATCTTATTTCACAGAAAAATGCCACGCGTGCTATCCAATGTGTGGAGGCATTTCACACCTGTGACGGTAGACAGGAAATCTTTGTTCATGTGCAAATATTGTGCCAAGAAATATGTTAAGAATGCTACGGGGGGCATCGTGGCTCAGGTGGTTAAGGCGCCATACCATGAATGCGGGCGACCCGGGTTCGATTCCGGCCCGAGGTCATTTCCCGATCCCTTCCCGTCTCTCTCTCTCCCGCTCATTTCCTGTCTCTACACTGTCCTATCCAATAAAGGTGCAAAAAGCCCAAAAAAATATCTTTTAAAAAAAAAAAAAAAAAGAATGCTACGAAAATGCAGAATCATATTTTGCAATGCTCCAAATGTACAAAGGCAACAACAAATGCAGCAGGTGAAAATTCATCTATTGCATCAGATTCTTCTGATACCGTTTCATTGGTTCTTGGACCCTCAGGCCTCAGAAGGTACTTTGACTCCATGGATGAGCAAAGTCAGAGAAATGCTGATGAATGTTTAGCTCGAGCGATCTATGCAACATCCTCACCTCTGATGTTGTCTGCCAATGTCTACTGGAAGAGATTTTTTTAATGTAATCCGACCAGCATTCACTCCCCCAACCAGACATGCACTATCCACTCATTTGCTGGATGAAGAGTACAACAGAGTGCAAACAAAGGTTAAACAAACCATCGACAATGCAGACTGCATTTCCATCATCTCTGATAATAATAAATAAATATATATATAAAATAATTCCCCTAAATTACCGTAATTCCAGTGCTTTTTTTTTTTTTTGAAAATTCCCAAAATTCCTGTACCAAAGTTTCCATGGAAACTTTCCGGGAATTTTCCGCCCCTTTGCAACCCTACTTGTCAGTGGCTACAACAGCATAAAGTGAAGGTCTTAGAGTGGCCATCTCAGTCTCCTGACCTCAACATTATTGAGCCACTCTGGGGAGACCTCAAACATGCAGTCCATGCAAGACAGCCCCAGACTTTACAGGAACTGGAGGCTTTTTGCCAAGAAGAATGGGCAGCTTTACCATCTGAAAAGATGAAGAGACTCATTGACAACTCTCACAAAAGACTTCAAGCTGTTATTGATGTTAAAGGGGGAAATACACAGTATTAAGAATTGGGGTATGTAAACTTTTGATCAGTCTCATTTGTGTAGTTTTTTTGTTGTCATAATGGTTTTAAAAAAAAAAAAAAAAAAAAAAAAAAGAGTTAACATTTGACATTTTCTTGACAATAATTGGCTTCAGCCAACCATTAACCACAAGTGAAATAAAGGTTTTTGTGTATTATCATTCAATTTCTCTTAGAAATAGCCAAGAAACAAAACATTCTGTTGGGGTATGTAAACTTTTGCCCACCACTGTAACAAATACTGAGGTCCTCAGAAGAGCCAATTGCACCACCATTGAGACAATTATAAAGAACCAGTCGTCTCCGATGGTTAGGTCACGTTTGCAGAATGGACGATGAATGTATTCCCAAGAAACTGCTGTTTGGGGAACTAGCCCACAGGAAAAGATCAAGGGGCTGTCCTAAGAAAAAAAAAAAGGAAGGATTGCGCAAAGGAAGACTTGATGTGTGGTTTTGACAACTGGCATCATCTAACAGCTAACCTTGATACATGGCTCTCCAAGACAAGACATGGTAAGGTTCTGATTGAAGCTTACCTGACACAGTGAGCGGAGACGCGACGCCAACGACGTCACAACCAGGTCCCCACTCAGACGTGATGTGGACCGCAGTCAGTAATTGTTTATTCCATGTTTAATACAACTCAGACTTTACTTTTGATTCAATGGATTTTGATTTTACATACCAAAACAAATGAAAAAGGCATGGAGCAAAAAAGAAAAAAAAAATAATAAAAAACAAGCGGCCTCGACGGGCCCTTGCGCCAGCGGCCAAAGGGGGGCGGGGGCATGCGTCCCCGCGAAATACCTTCCACAGCTTCTTCGGCAAGAGACATTACTCCCACAATGGCGACAAAGCACAGAATTGGACACATGGCAACAATAGGGTCTCGCACTGTACGGTGCTCGGGGCCTAATAATAATAATAATAATAATAATAATAATAATAATCCTTCAAAAACAATAGGGTCTCGCATTGAACGGTGCTCGGGCCCTAATAATAATAATAACTAGAAACTATATGCCAAGCAGGCACCTTAATGCGAGAGGCAAAAATCACAACACGTTAGGGGGCGCTATAGAGGCCCTGAGGCCCGCCTGGATCTGGGCTTCTGGTTCTCAGTAGCGGTGGCAGTCTAAGAAAAAGGAGCCAAATTTCGTGCGTTGTCGACCATGGCAAGCGCCCCAATAAGGGTCTTGTAAAGAGTTTGCTTGCCAAGTTTGACAAATCAGAAGCTGCAATACCAGCACCCCCAGGGGCGAAAGTGCACAAAATTTGGCGTACATGTCAGGTGAGCTATGAAGAGTTTGCGTATGAAGTTTGATGACAATTGAGTAAATAGAAGATGAGATATAGATTTTTGAAGAATAAATTTTTTGGTTTTTCCCATGTCAGTAGGTGGCGCTATGCTGTACATGAGCGATTATGAGTTGGAGAAATAAGTGTCTACAACAGCAACGCACTATCACAAGGTAGTGGTGTGAAGGAAAAGCATTATGGAATTATTTACCAAAAACCCGTTGTGGAGCAATTGCGTCGGCCAAAAACAGCGCCCCCCATGGACGAAAATTCCCAAAATGTGGTATACATGACATGGGAGGTAGGAAGAGGGTGGCCGTGAAGTTTGACCAAATTTGAGGAAAGATTGGAATTTTTGCCCAAAAATAGCGCCCCCAGTGGCGAAATATCACAGAAATTGGGTAACATGTCAGAAGCCCAATGAGTGATTTGCGTGTGAAGTATGAGCAGTTTTGAGCAATCAGAAGATTTGTTATGAATTTTTAAGCATGTAAAATTTTGCATTGAAAATTGATTGACGTATAACTTCTGAACGGTTTATGCTACGTGAAACGTATTTAGTAACTTTTGTCAGCCATGTCTGTAGATGATGTGTATCAATTTTGGTGACATTCCTATGAACGGTCTAGGAGGAGTTGCGCCGTCTTCGTGGCCATGCATTTCGCACAAAAGTGAAATTAGCTCACTTCCTGTTGGGCGTGGCTAATGCATTGGCATTACATTTTTGTCCGGCTTAGTGAGATACATATGCGTACCAAATGGCATGCCACTACTACAAACTACATGGCAACCAGGCACCTTAATGCGGGAGGCCAAAATCACAACGAGTTAGGGGGCGCTATAGAGGCCCTGAGGCCCGCCTGGATCTGGGCTTCTGGTTCTCAGTAGCGGTGGCAGTCTAAGAAAAAGGAGCCAAATTTCGTGCGTTGTCGACCATGGCAAGCGCCCCAATAAGGGTCTTGTAAAGAGTTTGCTTGCCAAGTTTGACAAATCAGAAGCTGCAATATCATTTCTGCCATAACCAGCACCCCCAGGGGCGAAAGTGCACAAAATTTGGCGTACATGTCAGGTGAGCTATGAAGAGTTTGCGTATGAAGTTTGATGACAATTGAGTAAATAGAAGATGAGATATAGATTTTTGAAGAATAAATTTTTTGGTTTTTCCCCATGTCAGTAGGTGGCGCTATGCTATACATGAGCGATTATGAGTTGGAAAAATAAGTGTCTACAACAGCAACGCACTATCACAAGGTAGTGGTGTGAAGGAAAAGCATTATGGAATTATTTACCAAAAACCAGTTTTGGAGCAATTGCGTCGGCCAAAAACAGCGCCCCCCATGGACGAAAATTCCCAAAATGTGGTATACATGACATGGGAGGTAGTAAGAGGGTGGCCGTGAAGGTTGACCAAATTTGAGGAAAGATTGGATTTTTTGCCCAAAAATAGCGCCCCCAGTGGCGAAATATCACAGAAATTGGGTAACATGTCAGAAGCCCAATGAGTGATTTGCGTGTGAAGTATGAGCAGTTTTGAGCAATCAGAAGATTTGTTATGAATTTTTAAGCATGTAAAATTTTGCATCGAAAATTGATTGACGTATAACTTCTGAACGGTTTATCCTACGTGAAACGTATTTAGTAACTTTTGTCAGCCATGTCTGTAGATGATGTGTATCAATTTTGGTGACATTCCTATGAACGGTCTAGGAGGAGTTGCGCCGTCTTCGTGGCCATGCATTTCGCACAAAAGTGAAATTACCTCACTTCCTGTTGGGCGTGGCTAATGCATTGGCATTACATTTTTGTCTGGCTTAGTGAGATACATATGCGTACCAAATGGCATGCCACTACTACAAACTACATGGCACCCAGGCACCTTAATGCGGGAGGCCAAAATCACAACGACTTAGGGGGCGCTATAGAGGCCCTGAGCCCCGGCCAAGTTTGGGCTTTTGGTTCTGAGTAGCGGTGGCAATTCTCGGAACTGGTGCCAAATTTCGTGCGTTTTCGCCCATGGCAAGCGCCCCGAAAATGGCCCAACAGCGGAGAAAAATAAAGAAGAAGAAGAGTGAACTCTTACAAGAACAATAGGGCCTTCGCCCATTCGGGCTCGGGCCCTAAAAAATGGTACCCTTAACTTAATATTTTGTTTCACAGCCTTTAGCAGCAATCGCTGCTAAAAAGCAATCTTTATAGCCCCCAGTGAGACTTCTACATCTGCCAACAGATAGTTTGGCAGACTCTTCCTGAGCAAACTGCTCCAGCTATCTCAGGTTTGAAGGGTACACACTGCGTGTTTCAGCTCTTTTCAGAGATGCTTGCTAGGATTCAGATCGGCGCTTGTAGAAGGCCACTTCAGAATAGTCCAATGTTTTGTTCTTTGCCATTCTTAAGTGCTTTTAGCTGTGCGTTTTAGGTCTTTATCCTGTTGAAGGACTCATGACACCGAGCTTTCTGAAACTTGGTAGTACATTTCGCTCCAGAATGCCTTGATAGTCTTGAGATTTCATTGTGCCTTGCACAGATTCAAGACACCCCATACCAGATGCAGCAAAGCAGCCCCAAATCATAACCGAGCCTCCTCAGTGTTTCACAGTAGGTATGGTGTTCTTTTCTTTGAAAGCTTCATCTTTTCTTCTGTGGACATAGAGCTGATGTGACTTGTCAGTAAGTTTTGCCAGATGACTGACCCCTTACTAGTTCTTTTAGAAACCAATTCGTCCACTTCCATTTTTAATTTGTCGCTGAAATTGACAGAGCTTACACGGTAGCCTATGCAAAATCAGCGATTGCACGAACTGAGTCAGCGCTGTAAACCAGAACCAGGAAATCTTCCCGCCGGCAGTGTTGCCAGATACTGCTGACGTTTTCCAGCCCAAAATATGTTCAAAACCCGCCAAAACGCACTTAAAACCGCCCAATCTGGCAACACAACCGAAACTAGAAAATCTTCCCGGAAGTTCCTTTCAGCACCGAGATGTCACTCGGGATTGGTTGGCGAGTGTGTGACGTTATTGTTTTCTTTACCCTTAGGCAGCCTTTCACGTTACTGCCTGAGGGACAGGGAGAAAACCACCGGAAAAGGTTTTAAACACAACAAAACACGAAACGAACGCAAGTCGGAAGATGACCATAAAATACTCGATAGTTACGATATAATAATTTTATGTATCGCGCACAGAATTTTCGGCGATATATCAAGTATATTCGATATATCGCACTGCCCTAGTCCCATGGTACTTAAACTTCTTAATACAATTTGCAACTGTAGTCACAGGAACATCAAGCTACTTGGTGATAGTCTTCTAGCCTTTGCCTTTAACACGCTTGTCTATAATTTTTCATACTATCATAGTCGCCACTGAAGTCCACTCAATCCTTGTGTACCGTCAATGGATCGGTCACTCGTCAAACAGTCCGCCAAAATCCAAGTAGGGAATGGCTGAGCATAGCTGTCAGTCAAACACAAGTTACCCAATGGGAATGCATTCCTGGACAGCCCACCCACACGTGAAGTTTGTGCCAAAACTGCAAGCAAAAAGTCAGGGAGCACAAACGAGAAAGCTGGAATCGCAACCAAAATAAATTACGTCAAACAAAACTGAGAAAGACGCGGAACAAAAATAAAAGGTTTCTGAAGCGTAATAGACTGATATTTTGCACGATTACATGAATAATTTGTTTGCCAGTCTAAAAAAAATTGACTTTTTTTGCTTTTTTTGTATTTTGATTTGTCGTTTTTATTTGATATTTCAAAAGTATTGTATGAATATTTTGGCACAAAATTGATTCCATAAAAGGCCACGTGAATGTCTACTGATGTTGTAATATGTGGCAGATATTTACAACAAACTGCAAAAAAAAGATAAATAAATAAAATTCTGAATGGAATAGACAAATCTGAATATTTCAAGCATGTAACTTTTTATATGCTAAGAATTTAATTCTGGTCTAATTCTATTTATTGCAATAGGATTCCAAATACTCTATTATCGGCACCTCATGTGACTTCTCAAACACACCTCATGTGACTTCTCATTCTGTTATGAATCAGAAAAAACATTAAAAAAATAAGTGCTGTGATTTTTTTTAAAAAAGTACTTCATCTGCTTCAACAAATGTTACACAAAGATTGATCCACAACAGTTGTAAATGTCACTTAATTCCACAGGGTGTCGATAATGGTGGACACAGTTGAAAGTGATCACCATTATCGACACCTCATGTGACTTCTCAAACGCACATTTAGATACAAAATGGCAACTGTCAAATGAAAGAGTAAGAAACAAAGTAGGTTTCAACCAGGATATCATGAAATATCAATGAATTTGATAAGTAAAAACATGTCCATGATCTTTCCACCATAGTTGTCTGCGATGATAACGTCCAGGTTTTCCTCAACTTGCTGATCGTGCTGAAAAAATTCCATCTCACGTAACAAGCTGTGTCATCAGACGACAAGATCAAAGGGGGGGGGGGGGGGGGGGGGTGTCTTCCAGTTGATTGATTAACCAATAATAACGGTTGTAACTGAAACTCACCTTTGTAAAATTGTTTATTGGTAAACCTGAAAAGGTGTTGATAATTGCAGCCACCACTCTAGTATACGTTTATACAGCTTTATTAATCCCTCATGGATAAATTAGTGTTTCAGTAGCATGACAGTCAAGACAAATATAAAAACACAAGTGAGATCAGCATGACGTGACAACTTCACTTATTTTCAAACCTTCCACTGAACATGTTAAAGTGTCTTGAAAGAAAGGTGTACATAATATCTTTAAAAACAATCTTTAAACTCAAAGAAAACATTAGAATCAAAATACAGTACAACAAGTACTATGACGTCAAAATACTACGACACCATGATAACCAAGTTATAGGCCGCAGTACGGGGATCCACATAACATTGCTATATAAAGTGACTAACACTAACACACAAATGGTTATTTAGGTTACCAGACTAATTACATAATCACTTACCTTTATTTCTTCTGAAACTACATCGACTTGATCCATAATGGCCGAATGGAGAAATGCACTCTTATCAGGCTGAAGAAAGCTCAAATAAATTACTTTACAATTGAGAAAGAGTTTGTGCTGGTTTATCACAACACAAGTAACGTTAACTAGTTTCGTATCTGCTAAAACCTGAACTTAAAACCTGTCAATCAGAAACCAGTAGTCTCACACTCAGTCAATAGTTCCGTGTTAAATTCCAGTCGGTTAGCGAGAACCGGTGTAGAAACAACTCGTCAATGTAAAAGTCCCCATATGTGCCTTGCTGTATTATAAGGTATGGTATTTATTCATTTTATAATAAAAATATATTATCAATTCTTTGCCACAATATTTTAATTCTTTATTTATTAAATAAATTTTCTTGTTGAAATACTAACATAAAAACCCCGCTCGTTGTCATGACTTTTTTTTTTTAATAAAGAACACAGCGACACGTCAAACGCCTGCTCGGAGAGAGATGGCGGTAGAGAGTGGAGGTGGGCTCTTGCGTGAGTTGAGTGATGGAGCGGAAATGGGAGGAAGTGACGGTAGTTTGTTTGGAAGTGAGCTAGAGATGGAAGGAGAAGACGAGGGAAATTCAAATGAGAAATGGGAGAAGAAAGGGAAAGCAAAGAAGAAAGGAAACAAACGAGGTAGAGTGTCTGATGGTCACTCAGAGTCGGATAAAGATAGAGATAGTAAAGCAAAGCGAGTGGCAAAACATAACGGTTTAAAGGTAAAGTTCCAGTTTGACCCCCCTAGCTCTATCAATCCACTGAGACTTACCAAAGCGCTTCATATAGCTGTAGGTACAGTGCAGGTTACACCGCTAAGGGACGGTAGTTTAATTATTGATTGTTACAATGCCGCACAGCGGGATAAGCTACTTGGAATAACTGTAATGGAAGGAAAGAAAATTAGATGTACTGAATGGGAGCGTAAGAAACTTGAGCTTGGTGTTATAACTGGAGTCTCTACTGACCTGTCATGTGAGGATATTTTGAGCAATGTATCAGGAGCCAATGTGGTCAAATGCAGAAGGTTGATGTACACCCGAGATCAAATAAAACAAGAAAGCCTGTCCATTCTGTTATTTTTTGATGATAAGGAATTGCCCGTAAGAGTTAGAGTAGGATATATGAGCTTCCAAGTTCGTCCATACATACCGCCACCGTTACGGTGTTTTAACTGCCAAAAATTTGGGCACGTAGCAGCCATTTGTAGAGGGAGAAAGCGGTGTGGCAAGTGCGGAGGAGAAGATCATGAGTATGGCCAATGTCAGGAGGGCACTAGTGTCAAATGTTGCAATTGCGGGGGCTCACATAGCGCAGCATACAAAGGTTGTCAAGTACACAAAAGAGCGGCTGAAGTGCAAAGAATTAAAGCTGAGGAGAAACTTACTTATGCTGAGGCCATTAAGAAGGTTGACGGGAAAAGAAAACTAGAAACTGGCCAAAGACAGCAGAGACCGGGCCAAAGTGTTTTTTCTCAGCATAGTAATGAAATACCTAGGAAGATAAATAAGGAATCTATAGCAGTGGATAGTGTGAAATTCTTGGCATTCCTTGCCGAAGTCATAAATTGCTCAGCATTAACAGATTAAAAAAAAAAGTGAGAAGATAAAAATCATTGTCAAAGCTGCACGGAGGCATTTTTGTGTGGGGATGGAAGTTTCATTTGAGGAAATTAATAGAACTCTAAATACTCTCCAAGGTGTGCAACTAACATCACAGCCACTTTCATGTGGGGGTTCCTAATGGTTTTTATTATTTTGCAGTGGAATGCTAGAAGTCTATGCTCTAATGGGCAGGAATTTAAAAAGTTTATTGAAAATTCCTGTATTGGATGACTGTATTGGCAGTGATCATTACCCTATCATGTGTGAAATTGGAGTGGGGCCAATCCAGATTGAGGAGGTTATCTTCCCTAGGTGGGATTTTAAAAAGGCCAAATGGGATGATTTTAGTAAAATATGTAGCTCGAGACTGATGAGTTTTAATTTAGATCCGCGTGAGAATGTTAATGTTGTTAACAGGAAGATCAGAGAGACATTGCACTCCTCTGCTCTAGAATTCATTGGAAAAACAACAGGCAGGGGGCAGCGTAAAATGGTGCCTTGGTGGACGGATGAGTGTAAGGAAGCAATTCAGGTAAGAAATAGAGCTTTTAAAAAGGTTAAATCAACCTTTTCTTTTGCCGATTTAGTTGAGTATAAAAAAGCTCAAGCTATGGTTAGGAGGGTGATAAGGAAGGCAAAGAGAGAGCGATGGAGAGAATTCTGTGACTCTATCGGAAGAGAGACCGCAATTAATGATGTATGGGGGATGATAAGAAGAATGGGAGGAATAAGGAGGGAATATACCAGCCTTACAACTTAATGGTGAAATTATGAGAACAGCTAAGGAAAAAGCAGAAGCTTTAGCGAAAGTGTTTGTCAGAATCCATAGTGTGGATAATTTATCTCCTGAGGTCAGAGTGGCTAGAGAAGAACTGGTAAGGCTGCATCCTAATGTTCTAGAGAAAAAGGCTGTTGCAGATGAGGCTTTTGATGAGGCATTTTCTATGTTTGAGTTGAAGCGGGCTCTAAATGGAGTTAGATCTACATCTCCAGGCAAAGATGAAATTTGCTATGTAATGGTGGATAAATTGTGTCCTCAGGCACAAATGGTAATTTTGCAGTTGTTTAATTTGATATGGGAAACAGGGATTATTCCATTAGCTTGGAAACACTCTGTTGTGATTCCGATTTTGAAACCAGGTAAGGAAAAGAGTGACGCATCAAGCTACAGGCCGATTGCGTTGACCTCTAACCTCTAAGTTAATGGAGCGGATGGTCACAGATAGGTTGTCTTACATTGTAGAAAAGAGGGGTTTAATCAGTTCCTACCAAAGTGGTTTTCGTAGAGGAAGGATGACTATGGATCCTGTGCTGTGTCTGGAAGATGCAATAAGGAAGGCTCCAGCAAACAAAGAGCAAGTTCTTGCAGTTTTCTTTGACATAGAAAAGGCGTATGACATGCTATGGCGTGAGGGACTCCTTATTAAATTGGAGGCAATGGGAATAAGTGGTAGGATGTATAACTGGGTGATGGATTTTCTGTTAAATAGAACCCTTGAGGTGCGTGTTGGACAGTCACATTCTAACACACATCCTGTGGATAATGGAGTTCCTCAGGGCAGTGTATGCAGCCCTCTGTTGTTTAGTATAATGATTAATGACATATTTTTAGACATAGACGTTAATATTGGGAAATCTTTGTATGCAGATGATGGAGCACTGTGGGTCAAGGGCAGAAATTCAGCTTACATTAGTAAGAGACTTCAGGCAGCAGTCAGTCTTGTGGAGAATTGGGGCACTAAATGGGGCTTTCGTTTTTCAGTAGAGAAGACACAGGTTATATGCTTTACCAAGAGAAGAAACATTCCTCCTGTACAAATTACCCTGTATAGGCAGCCACTCAAACAAGTGGAGGTAGTAAGGTTTTTAGGGGTTTGGATGGATTGCAAACTGACTTTCAAGGATCACATTCAGAGAATCGTTATTAAGTGTAAAAAGGTAGTAAATATACTTAGGTGTCTAGTGGGAAGTGATTGGGGTGCCACTATGAGGTCACTTAAACAGGTATATATTGCACTTATCAGGTCTACATTAGATTATGCATGTATAGCATATAGATCAGCAGCAAAGACACATTTACTGAAGCTTGATGTAATTCAAGCACAGGCATTACGAGTGTGCAGTGGGGCATTTAAGACCTCATCAGTTCCAGCTCTTCAGGTAGAAGCAGGGGAATTGCCTTTGTCCTTAAGACGTCAGCAGCTGGCTATGGTATACTGGACGAACTTATAGGATCATAAAGAGGCTCACCCTACCAAGTACATTTTAAATCAATGTTGGGAACATGGTAAGGCAGATTTTAATAGTTTTGGGTGGGTCGGGAATGGTCAGGCTGAGGAACTTGGCCTAACTGAGTTGACCCACAGTTCTGTGGTACCTCTACCGGTTATTCCACCTTGGCTGTTCATTGTGCCTATGGTGGATCTTGACTTAGTTAAAACGCGTAAGGATGCTGGGGAGGACAGTGATGTGAATTATTTGATTAATGTGCACATACAAAACAAATATCCTGAAGGGGTTCAGATTTTTACAGATGGCTCTAAAGACCCTGAAACAGGGAAGACTGCGGTTGCAGTCTTTATCCCAAAATATAACAAAGAAATATCAAAAAGGGTGTCTGACCACCTAGCAGTTTATTCAGTAGAATTATTTGCAATCTGTCTTGCACTGGAATGGATTGAAGAGGTTAAAACTAGATATAATGTTATATGTTCTGACTCCATGTCAGCATTGACCAGTATTCTACATGGCAAGTCAGTGTGTAGACCTGACCTACTGTACGATGTCCTTCAAAGTCTCTTCAGACTGCATCAGCAAGATATTCTGGTTAATTTCTTATGGGTTCCATCTTACTCAGGTATTGAAGGGAATGAGGTTGCAGACCAGCTTGCCAAAAATGCTTTAAAATTTGAGGCACAGTTTAATATCCCACTGAGTAAAGCAGAAGTTAAGACCATCATAGTCACTAAAATGCTAGGACTATGGCAGGGGCAGTGGGACAGGGAGAGTAAGGGCAGCTTTCTGCGCACTGTACAAAAAAAGGTTCCCACTAGAAGATAGGAGTCGGAAAGAAGAGCAAGTTATAACAAGACTTAGGATAGGACACACTAGATTAAATCATAACCTCTACATCATTGGCAAGCATGCCACAGGTCACTGTGTTAACTGCAGCGAAATGGAGACTGTTAGACATGTTTTGTTAGAATGCCAAGCATACAGTAGACAGAGAAGCGTTCTACTAGAAGAGGTTCGAGAATTAGGGGAGACCAGTCTCACTCTTGAGAGATTATTTGCCTTTTCAGTACCGTCAGCTTGGAGATTTGTTCTTATGTTCCTGAAGAATACTGGCATTTTTGACAGGATTTAGTTAAAATTTTTTTTTTGTCACTCCTCCATTGAAGCTCCATACCTCATTGCAATGTCGCAATAATACAGTTGGTGGCGGTAATGCACCATAGTGGATGCCAACCGCCAATAAATCGGAAAGAAGAAGAAGAACAAACGCCTGCTCTTTGCACCGGAAGTAGTTTTTCCATCAACTCTCTGCGTCGATAACTGACCAAACGTCACCGCGATAATGCGAGGGTTTTAATGGACGGTCACTGCCTGTTTCTCTCTTGTGTTTTAAATTACTTCCAGAAAGAGCATTTCTGACCGATGAATTTAGCACGAGCCATTCCAGGCCTTTTGTTCTGCATCTTTTTCGTGGGATCTTGTTTCACAAATAAGGTGAAAGAAATAATAGATATGATGATGATAATAATAATAATAATGATGATGATGATGATGATGATCACAACTTAGAGCAGGGAAATTTAATCTGAGGGATGTAATTTGATGCACTGGTATATTCCGTTTCTAGCACTTTTATATCTGTCACTATGTTTTGTAGGGGTCTTTGTGCATGATCTTCACAATCAGAGTTGATATTAAATGCTAAGACCGTTATTCCCTTTTTGCAGTATGTATTGTCTATATTGAAGTTTACATACCCCACCCTTTTCCAGGGGTAAGTCTGATAAAAGATTCTGTAAAAGTATCAACATGCACTTAAGCAGCAGATCTGTTTTTCTTTATATTGGTTCTTCCCATATTCTTCACTTCATAATCATCCCTCCTCTCCGTCCATTCATTTCCCCTTTCTTTTCTTCCCTCTCCTTCCTTCCTTCCTTCCTTCCTTCCTACATTCTGTTGTTCTTGAACACACCCAGTTTAAACTGACTATTTAACTTGATGCTCAGCTGCTCTTGCCTGATCTGTTATTCTCTGACTACCAGGTGGCAAACCTGCTTTGGAGCTCTTCTGCTGTGGGTGATGGGGAAACTGGGATGGGTGGAGATAAATAGTTTTCCCAGGTAACAAAATTGTTACATAATTGAGACTGATATTGTATAAAATTAACTTTAAAACTCAAACTAGATATAGTTCCACTCATGACTCACCATGGGGAAAGAGGCTGAGTGAACATGGATATGGCACAGGATCTTTTTGCCAGCTGAAATAGTGAAATCTGATTGCACTGCATTCACAAGGAAACAGTGCAAACAGAACCAAATTATCAGCCAGGTTTTATCCTCTTAAAAAATCACTATGATCTCTATGAGGGTGCTTCAAAAAGTTCTCGGCCTCACCCAAAAACAAGAGGTGTAACTCCCGTTTTGGGGCATAACTGTATAATATAAAGCCTTATATCACTGTCCACAAAAACTTAAATGAAAGAAGCAATCAAAGAAAAAAGGAGAGGAATGCATCAAGCTGATGTGCTGTTGCTCCAAGACAATGCACCCGTTCATACAGCACAGGTGGGAATGGCAGAAGCAGCCAAATGTGACTTTGAACTGTTGCCCCATGCATCTTACTCACCCAACCTGGCACCGTCTGACTTCTATCTGTTTCCCAAACTGAAATCCCACTTGTATGGTCGCCATTTTCAGAGTGATGAAGTCGTCAGTGCTGTTGAGGAGGATCTAGAGGCTCAAGATGTGACCTTTTTCCACAAAAGGATAGTGAAGCTTGAACATCGGTGGACCAAGTGCATTGGAGTTAAATAAACTATGTCAAAAAATAATGCAAGAACAATCTTTCTCTTGTGACGTTTTCTGGGTAAGGCCAATAACTTTTTTTGAAGTACCCTCATAAATAATCGTTCCCTCCTAAGTGCAGTACGTGCTAGCTTTTCCAATGATATCCGTTCTGCCATTTGCACAGACGAGCCATTTATAAGATGAGGCATTTCATCTTAAGTTAATTACTTTTTTCAATTTAGTATTAACATGAGATGACAGGATTAAAAATATTACATTAGTGTGTATAATCTGAATAAGCAATTGATACTTGAGCATAGTCGGTATATTAAAATGCAGCAACTCCTTTGGAAATTATAAGATTTGTACCAGGTCAAACAAGGTTGGTCTTTTTATGTGTAAATTTAGACACACCTACGAGAATGAACAGGATACACATTTTTCTGACTTTATGGGATTTTCATGAATATAAAATTTATTGTGTACATTTTCTTGCAAAGGATTTCTCAGTAAATCCCTTTGTGTCCAGTTTGATAAATGAGGCTGATTTGTTTATTTTTGCTATGAGTTGAGTATTAACAACACTACTACAGTAAACATTTCTGATCCCATATTAAAACGACTAGATCTGCAGCAGTGTCCTGGCTTCCAGGATCAGTCCTCTTTTTGGGGAATATATATGGTGGATCCAAAGCCTTGTCCATCCTGGTATGTCTAATTTTTGTATAGATGATGAAAGTGTAATGCTGAATCACAACCATGGTGTCTCACTTTATTTTTTTACTTTTTTGTTTGTTTGTTGCTAGCCTATCCCGTTCTTTTTCGTGTTGCAAAATGTGTCAGAAGTGGTCTTTTCTCTTCTTGTTAGAGTCACTCAAAAAGAGGTAAGCACTAAAACAGTTCATATGTAGATTACAATATATTGTTCTCCTGTACATATTAATATACAAATGTATTATTGCAGTATATATAGTCAAGTTTGGACACTTCTTCATTCATAGTAATGAGTGTCAAAACTTTTGACTGCTACGGTCCATATATTTCATACTGCACTTCCATAATGTTTGATTATTAAAGATTGTTTTTGTCTTTTTTTTCCTCAATCTCACTGAAGATCTTGAAAAAGTATCATAATACAGTATTATTAACCTAACAAGCAAAGGTGTGTGACAGAGCACCTCAGATTTGTCACATCAGTTACTAAGTAAAGTATAAAAGGCAAGTGAAATGTTTGTGCAGAGAACCAACAATGATGCAAACTTTTTATATATATATATATATATATATACACACATATATATATATATATATATATATATATATATATATATATATATATATACACACGTGTGTGTGTGTGTGTGTGTATGTATATATATATATACACACACACACACACACACACACACACACACGTGTGTGTGTGTGTGTGTGTGTGTGTGTATATATATATGTGTGTGTGTGTGTGTGTATATATATATATATATATATATATATATATATACACACACACACACACACACACACGTGTGTATGTCAGGTCCATACGTATGAAAATTCAGTTCTAATAATTGTACATCACCACAATGGCTTTAAAATGAAGCAGTCAAGATGTGATTTGAAGTGGAGACTTTCAGCTTTAATTCAAGGGGTTTAACAAAAATATTGCGTTAACCTTTTAGGAGTTGCAGCTGTTTTTACATAGTCCATCCATTTTCACATGCTCAAAAGTAATTTAGAGTATGATGTACATTGCTGTGGATAACAGCATCTGTTAAATGCCTGTAATGTAATGCAATGGTTTGTTTGTGGGTCTTTCTACCTTCAGTTTTGTGTTCAGTAAGTGAAAAGCATGCTTAGTTAGGTTGAGGTTAGGTGACTTAACTCGGCCATTTAAAAGGGCGGCATGGTGGCGTAGTGGTTAGCACGGTCGCCTCACAGCAAGAAGGTACAGGGTTCGAACCCAGCGGCTGGCGAGGGCCTTTCTGTGTGGAGTTTGCATGTTCTCCCCGTGTCTGCGTGGGTTTCCTCTGGGTGCTCCGGTTTCCCCCACAATCCAAAGACATGCAGTTAGGTTGACGTGGGGCAGCCTTGGGCTGAGGTGCCCTTGAGCAAGGTACCTGACCCCTGACTGCTTCCCGGGCGCTCTGGTGTGGCTGCCCACTGCTCTGAGTGTGTGCGCGTGCGTGTGTTCACTGCTTCAGATGGGTTAAATGCAGAGGATGAATTTCACTGTGCTTGAAGTGTGCATGTGACAAAGGTTTCTTCTTTCTTCTAAAAAAAAAACATTCCATTGCTTTGCCTTAAATCGCTTGAATTGCTTTCATGGTATGTTTTGGGTCATTATCTATGTGTACTGTGAAGCACTGTCCTATTAGTTTGCAGCATTTTACTGAATCTGAGCAGGAAGTATAGCTCTATATACACTTCAGAATTCATCCTGCTACTTCTATCAGCACTCATCAGTAAACACCAGTGATCCAGTTCCATTGACAGCCATACGAGTACATGCCCATGTTTGACAAATGATGTTACTCTTTGGATTGTCAAGTTTGTTTGTATAGCACTTTTAACAATAGACATTGTCCCAAAGCAGCTTTACAGAATTTGAATGACTCAAGACATGAGCCAATTTTATCCCTAATCTATCCCAATGAGCAAGCCTGTGGCGATGGTGGCAAGGAAAAACTCCCTCAGACGGCATGAGGAAGAAACCTCAAGAGGAACGAGATGGTGTCATACGTGTGAGATAAAAAGTCATAAAAAAATGGAAAAAAAATTAATTTATTCGTCATATTCAAAAGTTATATACCAGTGGGTTACAACATTACATAAGCATACATCAATGTATACATATCACTCAACAATAAATACTAAATTCAATCCAATGAAAAACAAAAAAAACCCTTTATTACATGAAAGATAACATCAAAATTATTGAATCTTCAAAGAAACACACACTGTATCGTGGTCAGAAAAATAAGTGTCACAAACTTTGACTTCTGCATCCATGGAACCTCTTATGTACACATGGTCAAGAAGGGTTTCATAGTCAGTAGTTGGTACCAGCACTTGCTGACTGAAACCCAGCCTTTCCATGATTGAGATGATGATGTGCTGTGGTGTTTCCAGCAGGTCGAAGTTGAAATCTCCCAGGATCACAGTGGCTATGTCCTCAGGGAGAGACCTGATAAGGGCTTGTAACTTCTGGGTGAAGACAGCAGGGGCAGCAGAAGGTGGTCTGTACAGGGTTACTATGTTAAAATCTGGCACACAAGTTGTCACAGAAACTGCTGTGTTCCAGTCCAGTGACAGCCAAGTGAAGGTTCTTGGGCAAAAGTTCCTGTTTGGCAACTGTCATCATGCCACCCCCTCGGCCATCTGCAGCAGTTCTGTCTGCTCTGAAACTTTGTGCGCCTGGGATAATCAAGTCAATATCTTGCTGTTGTTTCAGGAAGGTTTCTGCTGCATCAAATCCAAGAAGAAAAAGGCCAGTCAAGTTCTTGACATGACTGAGGGCAACGTAGGCCTGACCTGGCATGAAGTTGCCCCTGCCTTCCATTGACATGACCACTTTGTCCAGTGTTTTTCCTTGGACTTTATGGATAGTACAGCCCCAAGCCAATGACAGAGGAAACTGTGTCCTTTTAGCTTCTACCGACCGTCTTCCTCGTCCAACAAAGAACTGCACATCCTGTCTTGTGATGGGCACTGCCACAGGATATGACCGTCGGTACTGGCTTCCAGCAATGGCCTTTCTACCAACTCTTTCGCTGTCAAACTCTAACAGTATGATATGCACATCAGTTCCTGTGTGGTCAGTCCCAACAACAGTGCCCCACACACCATTGGCCAGCCTGTCAGACACACCGATATTGACTGTGACCATCACTCTGGCGCCGACAGCTACTGACACTACCCTTCTCAAACCTCCAGTGTCAGACAGTTTGGCAGAAATGTTGACATCTATGATTTCTGTCTGGACATCTTTTTTCTGATAATGGCTTTGATGTCAAACACTTGTGTTGGTAATTGCCTAAGGTGCTCACTATTGTGGTTATCAACTTCCTTATTGGTTTTGAAGACATGCAAGGCTTGGGTTGGATAGTTTGCATCTGTCTTCAAAGCAACTCTTGACTTCAACAAAGCGATGTCCTCTGCAGTGCAGCTGGCTGTCCTTACTCGTATCAGCAGCTGTGTAAACTGTATCATCCTTCTGATGCATGCTCTCTGTTGGTTCCAACATCTGGACATTTTCTTCCCACAGAGAGCCATGCAGTCTGGCATAACTGTCTGAAGGAGTAGCAAACACATGGTTTTGGCCAACAGGCTGCAGTTGAAACAGGTCGCCAACATGCTCACTCCTCCAAAACGGGAATCAGGGTCAGAGTTGCCACAGATGTCCTGCAGTCTGCGATGGATGTGGTAGAGAAGATCTGTTCTGACGTGGCTCTTTCCCACTCCTCCAGGTCCACTCAAGAACACTTTATACTGTGGCATGGGTTGGTCATGCTTGAGAGCGAGTATGGCCTCTTTACACCACTTTCGATGGAACATAACCTCCTTTTGCTTGGTATTCAAGGAGCGCATCATTGTTCTGTACTCCTGAGGGCTCATCAGTGCTTTGTTCACCTCGGCTGAGAACCGTGCATGGAGTTCAGAGTGATTGGCAGGTCCGGAGGCTGGTGCTAAGTCAAGATT
Source organism: Neoarius graeffei (assembly GCF_027579695.1). Lineage (NCBI taxonomy): Eukaryota > Metazoa > Chordata > Actinopteri > Siluriformes > Ariidae > Neoarius > Neoarius graeffei. Next base: position 20,675,469 of record NC_083573.1, read on the forward strand.
TTCATGATTCTCTTCAGGCAGCTCTCTCTCCCTGATGACTCCCTCAGCCTCTTGCTCAGCTTGCTGGAACTCTACATTGGGAGCAATACCATCCCAGCCATCCTCTGGTGGACCCATCCGCTGTAAGTCTTCATATGCCCTGTCAATTTCATCAGCATTGATACTGAACAGGGCTTCATTCTCTTTTATGTGATCCTTGGTCTGGTCATAATGGGCCTTGAATGAGGGGAAAGCCATCTCTCAGGTCACGCTCTTCATCACGCCATGGGAAGTACACCATGAGGAGGTTTCTGTATTTGTCTTCCCCCTCTTTCTTTACTTTGTGAAACCTGATGATACAGTGACGTCTTTGCTTCCTCATGTGACCAAGGCCATTTTTCAGTCTGATGACAGTTGGATTTCTGTTGCTGTTATCATCGTCATCCCCATCATCACTGTCCTGCAGCACATCTGGGATGTAGTCAGGTGACTCGCCAGGCGCATCTTCTCCACCAGCAGTGTAAGTGGCTGCAAACTCTGCTAGGGACATGTCCTCCAGCTCGTCTGGTCGGGCCGCGTACCTGTCCAGTGGCGAGGTGCAGAAGATGTTTTCATCTTCATTGTCCAGTTCCTGAAGCTGCTTTTGTGGCTTTAACATTGAGACTCATTTGTCCTTTGGTGCTGTATTCACAAAAACAACTTTTCTGCTGGCTCTTTTTAAAGGCAGAGAGAGCAATCTGTATGCAGCCTCCTGTGCACTGACTTCTCTGTTATTGAGGAATGCTGAACCCACTTTTCTCAACTTGGATTTCAGGTCGTCATCTCGGTTTTCTTCTGCAACCTCCTTCAGCAGCTCACTCATGGCTGTTTCACTCATCATGTAGCTGATGTACATGATGCATGAGTAGGGATCTGCGATGAACTGAAGGTCCATGTTGGCTTGCCATGTTCGCAGGATGTCTGGGTTGTATTGGTTGACCCATCTTTCTGACGTCTGAGTACAATGCTTGTGCCAGACTTCATCAGCTTCAGCATCTGTTGGTACAACAAAGGGTTCACGCCTGCCTTCGTCATGAAAGCTTCATAACTGATGTCTTCAGGAATCTCCATATCTGCCATGACTTTGTCTACTCTCTTAAACAGTTCTGCCTTCACTTTCATGTCCCTCTCAGCAAGCTCAGGGTCATCTGCTGGCCTGGCGAACCTGAAGTGGCAAGAACCTCCTCTTCGGCAAGTGGCAGAGTGCATGTGTTTCTGCACTGACAGAACGAGTTTTCTTAGGTCACTGTCTTCTTCCTCTGGAATGGCACATGTTTGATACTTATCAATGAAACTGGCCACTTCATCACTATTGACATCCAGTTTTGGAGCGTCCTTGATCCAGAGAATGGTGTGCGCATGAGGAGATCCCCTGGCTTGAAATTCCATTCGGATCATGTAATCATGAAGCTCACCAATAGGATTGGCTTTCCCTCCTATGAACTCCTTGAAAAAGAGATCCAGCCGGTGTTCGACTTGTCAGGCTGCTGTCACAGGGTTGGTGCGAAGTCATTATCTCTAGCCGCTTTATCCTTCTACAGGGTCGCAGGCAAGCTGGAGCCTATCCCAGCTGACTACGGGCGAAAGGCGGGGTACACCCTGGACAAGTCGCCAGGTCATCACAGGGCTGACACATAGACACAGACAACCATTCACACTCACATTCACACCTACGGTCAATTTAGAGTCACCAGTTAACCTAACCTGCATGTCTTTGGACTGTGGGGGAAATTGGAGCACCCAGAGGAAACCCATGCGGACACGGGGAGAACATGCAAACTCCACACAGAAAGGCCCCTTGCCGGCCCTGGGGCTCGAACCCAGGACCTTCTTGCTGTGAGGCGACAGCGCTAACCACTACACCACCGTGCCGCCCGCTGGTGCGAAGTCAGTTGCATTTTTCTTCCCATGGCATGTTCTTCACGGCATCTGCTGTTAGATGTTTCCCATATTGGTGCGCGATGCTCTGGATGATTTCTGGCCACTGCATATCTGCTGCTGACAGGGTTGGGAACCATGTAGGGATTCCCAGCTGTCGGACCATGGCCAGCAAGTCCAACAGAACAGTGTTCCAGTATGCTGGTGATCCCCGGAGGTTCTTCATGAACTTGAATGCGGCATCAGTCCACAGCATTGCTTGGACGTTGTCATTTGTTTTTCATGAGACCCGCATTGATCCTTCTATTCTGGAAGGTCCGACCTCGTGTCTGCCTTAAAGAGATCTGGATGTCATCATTTACTTGCTTGACCTCTACTGCATACTGAGCAGCAAACAAGTAATCAATGTCCCTTTGCAAACCTTCCATCCATGTGCAATAGGCGCTGGTTGAAGTACTTCCTTTGGTGTTATTTTCTTCACTCTTTTTTTCAGACAAACCTCCATGACCAAAGGGCTACTTGGAAGGATTGGACAGCTCTTCAAACTTTTCATCCATCAGAAAAGCAGACGGTTTCTGGTGTTCAGCAGGAGCTACAGAATATGTACTCTCAGATTCAACCAGCTGTTCTTCCTGTAACAAGGTGTCCTAAGGAATGCCCCTGAGCTTGCTGTTATGCTCGAATGCTATCCTGTCTTCATCTTCTAACTCCTGTTTTCTTTTCATATCTGCTTCTTGCCTGATATCAATCTCAGCATTCTGAAATGCCACATAGTGTAGTTCACCCAAGAGTCCTATCGTGATTGGTGTTGGTGCTTCTTCCCCGTCGAGGATGAATGTCATGCGGCCAATGAGGTGTTATGGTATTGATGACTTCAATGTTGATATCAAGCATGTCAGAAACAGCTTGATCAGCCAGATTGTCTGCCCATTCACCACCTCTGAGAGCATCAACATAAAGCTGGAACTGTCTTTGCTGCTGTTGATTCAGTGTGTTCCATGTAAGCGAAAGACGAGGACTGTCAGTGTGTTGTAGAAAACCCAAGTAGTATGGCTTGAGCTCTGTGGACTCCAGGTAGTCAAGTAGCTGTGCCCTTATCTCTGGACCAGTCAGTGCTTGCACTCCCGCTGCTATTAGGGAGACAGATACAGCATGGAAAAAACAGTTTCCATCACCGGGCACATCTTTCAGCTTCAATTTCTCTCTTTGCCAGGTGTCTCAAGATTGTATAATCATCCCCAGTGGGCAGAGGCGACTGCGGGGCTGAGGATACAGACAAATTGTTGTCCGCTACTGTAACTGTTTCGCCTTCATGGCTGACTTCCATTTCCTCATGACACGCCTTTGCTATAGCCTCCCACAGGTCAGGATCATCATCTTCCCACTGACATTCCCAATCAAGGCAAATAGTGGTGTCCTTGTACAGTGGGTTGTTTTGTTGAAGCCATTGGAGAGCCTCGATCACCTTCTTGGGCCGAATGTATTCATGCATGTAATGACCCTTGTAGCGGAGTTTTTTTCTTTTGAGCTTCAACGGCACTACTTCAGCTGTACTTGGAAGCCAGGGCAACAGGGTTATAACTGGCTGTAGTTTTGATAGCACATTCACTGCACTTCCATGTATAGCTTTCTGTCCCCCTCTTGGCAATCCAACAAGCTTCATGAAAGGTATTCTCTGGCTTATCAGTCTCAATTCCAGCGGTCTCAGTTCTGCAAGCTCAGGTGGTATGACCTCAAGTTCAAGGCCATTGGCCCATGACTGGGTAGGGACTTGTCCGAGCTTCAGTGCACTATGATGGGTTTTGCATATCCAAGATTTAACATGGGTTTGTGCGTCACCACTGGACTGGAGTATATTCTCTATGGCTTTGTTGTCTGGGTATTTGTCAACCTTCATTTCTTAGACTGCAGATCGATTAATGAAGCCGATGACAGGAACAGCAGGGGTAAATTGGTCCTTCTTGTATCTTGGACATGAAAATGGCAGCGCTGTCATCAACTGTAACTGCTCTTTCTTTTTCTGTTGTCCTGCGACTTTGCCCCCTCGCACTCTCCAGGTTTTGGCATTTTTCAACAGTTTCTGGTGTAGCTTCTGCTCTGTGTCTCTCTCTGCATTCCAGCCCTGACAGATGCACGACGTGTGTCTGCTGCCTCTGGTGTCTCTTCTGCTCTGTCTCTCTGCATTACTGCCCTGACAGATGCATGACGTGTCTTTGCCGCTTCTGGTGTCTCTTCTGCTCTGTGTCTCTGCATTTCTGCCCTAGCAGATGCACGACATGTCTCTGCAGCTTCTGGTGTCTGTTCTGCTCTGTGTCTCTGCATTCCTGCCCTGACAGAGGCGCGGCGTGTCTCTGCAACTTCTGGCATCTCTGATACCCTCTGTTTTTTTATGGCTGTCTCTGTCTGAAGCACGGCGAGCTGCAGCAGTCTCTGGTTCAGTTTCAGCACGCATCTGTCTCATATGCTCAGCACTCTGTTTTCTCCTTTGCTCTGCTGATCTAGACTTGGAGCGAGACATGGCTGAATAGAACCGAGCAAGTTTTCTACTCAAGGCTTCCTGTTGCAATGTTTTCCTCTGGTAATGGCGATAAGCTGTGAATGAAGATGGCTGTAAATCGCTGATGAAGTCTTTCTGCCCAAATGTTCTTGTTGTGTTGTCTTCTAGTAACTGCTTAGCTGTGAATGAAGAAAGCTCCCAGTGCTGTCCTTTTATATATCATTGTGAGATGCTGATATCACCATCTATATTCAGCAGTATATTTAGGATAATAAAAATAAGTATCAAATTTTTCATTGTAATGAGTTTCGTTGTTACATCAGCGTACTTTGTATCACTATTACTTCAAAAGTTATCTCATTCATCTCATTATCTCTAGCCGCTTTATCCTTCTACAGGGTCGCAGGCAAGCTGGAGCCTATCCCAGCTGACTACGGGCGAAAGGCGGGGTACACCCTGGACAAGTCGCCAGGTCATCACAGGGCTGACACATAGACACAGACAACCATTCACACTCACATTCACACCTACGGTCAATTTAGAGTCACCAGTTAACCTAACCTGCATGTCTTTGGACTGTGGGGGAAACTGGAGCACCCGGAGGAAACCCACGCGGACACGGGGAGAACATGCAAACTCCACACAGAAAGGCCCTCGCCGGCCACGGGGCTCGAACCCAGACCTTCTTGCTGTGAGGCGACAGCGCTAACCACTACACCACCGTGCCACCCTTCAAAAGTTATTTGCAAGAAAATATTTCCATAATGGCGGTTTTCTTCTGGATCTAGCTCCGTAGCTATTGAAGATGCATCAAATCCGTTGACATACTACTGATTCAGCAGAGTCTTGGCTACAATTTGGTGTTGGTTGCATGTCTGTATCTTCACTTGTTACCTTACAGCGTTTAAAAATTCTAACGACCCCCTCATTTTTGTGTGTTCTAGATCATAGTATCCAGAATTTTATCTGGATCCAGATCAAACTTTGATACTTTTATAGAGCTCATGGAGATCCTTTTTTTTTTTTTTTTTTTTTTTTCACCAAACACTCTGGTCATTTGTTATGGAGTTATATGCACAAATTCCAAAAATGGGCCTATCTCGCAATGATAAAGAATCCTTTAAAAAACTCCAGGATCCAGAAGGTGATCCGGATCACCTCCAAAATTTAATGGATTGTTACTTGTGCCCAGTCACACCTCTGGAAAAAATTTCAGAGCAATCCGTTCATAACTTTTTCCGTAATGCTGCTAACAGACAAACCAACGCTACCGAAAACATAACCTCCTTGGCGGAGGTAACCAGACTCAAAAGGGAACCCATCCTCATTTGGGCAACACCAGACAACATGACTATAACATTAACAATTTTAACATGAAGTCAGTTTCATTGATGTTATTACTCTTCATTAATGGAAACTTGAGTGCAAAACTGCTCATGACAACTGCAGTCCTAAAGTTAGTAAGTCAACTGTAGTCCTCAGCCATAAAAGCATTATTGTAAGTGTCCAGAGCGTCTTCCAAGTGTGACTTTCAACTGTCCATATGGGGCTGTCCTCCACAGGAGTGATGTGATGAGACTCCAACCAGACATAGGGCATCAGGATGGATCAGGCAGGTCTGAGGAGCAGAAGAGGTCAGCATCTCAGGATTGACATGTAACTCAGAGGGACTGATTTTGGCGGGAAGAGAAAACACAGGTTGTTAGGTATGCCCAATGTCACCTGAATAAGGAGGAACAGTATACATTTTGCGCTGAGTACAAGCAGGGACTCCGGCAAAACTAATTATGACAGCATAACTAAAAGAGGAGAGCCAGAAGGCAATATTGTGAGCTCATCCTTTCCTTCTGCATACACTTCTCTATCCATCATTCTGGTACAAGTTATTCTTGGTTTCATCTGTCCAAAGAATCTTGTTCCAGAACTGGGCAGGCTTTTTTTTTTTTTTTTTTTATAAATGTGTTCTAGCAAAGTCTTATCTGGTTTTTCTGTTCTGGAGTGTTACCAGTGGTTTGCATCTTGAAGTGAACCCTCTGTACATCTTGATTTGTAGACTTTGACAACAACATGCTTATGTCCTCAAGTGTGTTCTTGACTTGGCTTGATGATGTGAAGGGTTTTTCTTCACTAAGGAAAGAATTCTGTGATCATCCGCTTTAGTTGTCTTCCATGGTCTTCTAGGCCTTTTGCGGTTGCTGAGCTCCTCAGTGCATTCTTTTTTCTTTTTTTTTTAAGTATTTTATTTATTTATTTATTAAGAATGTGGCCACTCCTAAAGTTTTGCCATCTCACTGATGGGTATGTTTTGTTTTTCCAGCCAAATGATGGCCTCCTTCACTTCCATTGACACCTCTTTGGACTTCAAACCTTTTATCTCCTTAATTCGTAGTGAAATAATGAGGAAACCGGCCACACATGGCCATGAATCTGCTTATCACTGAATTGTCCAATCACTTTTGAGCCTGTGAAAATGGAGGGGCTGTAGAAAATGTCTGTAACTCCTAAATAGTTGATGCATTTTTTGTAAAACTGCTTGAATTAAAGCTGAAAGTCTACACTTAAATCATATTTTGACTGCTTCATTTCAAATCCACTGTGGTGGTATATAGAAGCAAAATTCTGAAAATTGTCACTGTCTAAATACTTATGGTGTGGAGTCACAGGAGTGCCATTAAAAAAGGAATAAATCTGCAAATTAATAAGACAAATGTTTAAAAAAAAATAAGAAAATAAATGCAAATAAAGAATAAGAAAAAAATGTTCTTTATTGCTTTTGCTAGTCCCTATTGCTTTTCCCTATTTTTTCCCCCTTTTGCTGTATTGCTTTTTTTTTGTTTGTTTGTTTGTTTGTTTGCTTGAGGGACCAAGCTGTCAATCAACTGGCTTTGGGCGGGCAGTCCTGTCCAGGCTGAATAATCAACTCATTTCATTTATGTACAACTAATGTACTCATTTAAATCAGGTAAATTCAATGATTTTTCCTGGGGATTTTTTTGGGGGGTGAAAAGTGCAAAGAGTAAAGCATTTAGCACATCCTAGAAAGAGACAGGGCAAATTGAAGCACAGCTGGCTTTGGTACTGGTGTTGAACTGAGCATCCACTCTGTCTCTATATGCATGCTTGGCTGTTTTTTGATGATCTTACACAGAACATGCAAAGCATAAAATACAAATTTCTCTGGGAATTTTAACAATGAACAGAAATGAATGGCCGTATTAGTTATTGCAACCCACAGTAACAATGGTAAAATTACACTGGAAAGGAATAATGTGCCTAAAATGAATATCAAACAGCTATGCACAAATGATATATAGTATTCTGATTAAAGTTTCAGAACACTTCATAAGTTGTCACAGTGCCAGACTAATCTTCAAGCTATTTTAATATAATCTTTAAGACTTTATTAGATGTATACAAAACTATAGGCCATGAATGTGTTCTATCATTTGCCAACATGCCACTTAGATCAAGTTTGCTGAATATCCAAGTAGATATACAGTACTGTGCAAAAGGCTTAGACATGTGGAAAGAAATGCCATAGACCAAAAATGGCTTAAAAAAATAAATGAAATGTTTCAACATTAAAACCATACTATAAACAGCAGTGAGCCATAATAAATCAAATAGTCAATATTTGGTGTGAGATGATCCTTTACTTTAAAAAAAATAATACTCAGGTACAATTAATGCAGTTTTATAAGGAAATGAGCTGTAGGTTTTATTGAGCATCTTGCAGAACCAGCCACAGTTCTTCTGGACACTTGGACTGTCACATTTGCTTCTTAATTTTGCAGCAAAACCCAGTAGCCTTCATTATGTTTTCTTTTTTTAAGCTGAAAAGTGGTCTCTTGTATAAGGGGTTCTCAACCTTTTCTGCTTTGAGGCCCACCTATTCATACTTGTAATGAGTTGGGGCCCATTTAAAAAAAAAAAAAAAATCCCCAATTATTTTGTCTTATCTATTCTATTAGAATCTAATAATCTACTGTAAAGTGTAGCAACAAAATGCAACATCACTCCCTGTTACAGATGAGAGCCTACTAATTAAATATATGCAATAAAAACTGTTTTTAATTATAGGTATTGTATTTAAAACTGTCTGGATGTGCCAGAAGCAAACATAAAACCATGCATGCGTGGCAATCTCAGTCAAAAGGGATTAATGATCCAGAAGTAAAGTCTGGTCGATTAACACAAGAACTTTATTTCTGTGTTTGTGTACAGCAAACAAGCAAGTTATTAAAACCAGGAAGTATATTCAAAAGACGTGGATATAGAAACCACTCAAGGGGATAGATCCTTACAGGCCAACAAAGAAGGATTTTTCCTAGGAGTTGGAAAATCATCCATCTGTTGAGTTCCCCAACATCTCAAACTACCTGGTGCTGCAGACATTGTTCTCCACAGACAAATAGATGAAAACCTGGAAGAGCATAGAGGCATACAACTTTTTATATGTGGCTGGGTTAAAGATCTGGGGATCAAGACACTACAAGGTAGATGGCTCTAAATGCAGGAAGTGTGTTTATTAGTAGGCATGATAGTTGCAAAACAGAAAGCCGAATATTTAAACAGCATTATAAATATGGCTAGAAACAAACAACAGTGATGATGCTTCACAAAGCTTCTGTGAAGACAGTCTGCTGATTGCACTTAAATTAGTACCAGATGTTTCGCATAACGATCAGGTCCCAAGCGCGCGCACAACACCCTCGAGTTGCGCCAGACTCAAGCGCACCAAGGGGCGACAGTCAAGTGTTCACCTACTGTGTACAACTTTTAGCTCACTAATATGGAGCACTTGCATGTGACGTCACAGCCGATCCAGATTGTGACAGACGCCATCTTGTCGGTCAAACGCCATATTCCGCCTTCTACTTCTGCTTTTACTTCTACCTTTTCTTCTGGAAAAACCTACTATATACAATTCTACTACAACGGCTGCGGCTACGAGTTCTCCCTACCTGTGCACGTTTTTTATGTTTTTTGTGTTTATTTTTGCGTGTTGTTCGTCTGTACCGGACTTCAATATCCACTACAACCGTATGGACTTACTGGACATTGGTTTCCAGCAGAAAATGACAGTTTGTAGCGATTTCCATCACATGCACAACATTCCGGACGAGATAGCGAGACCAGCGGGGTCTCCGTGGATTGTTATCGGAAGCAAAGTGAAGGAGGCGGTGCTGGGAGCGGAAGCAAAAGCGAGGCTACAGGCAGAGCCGGCCTGTTGACTAAGCTCAGAAAACAGCCACTCAAACCTCCACTGCCAAGCCTCTACCTCTCCAACGCCAGATCCATGTAAACAAGACAGACGATTTGGAATTACAGCTGGAATTACCTTATTCTATTCTATAATCGGCTGGTCAGTGCTATACTCAATACTTAAGTGACTTACCCGTCCAGTGAGGATTCTTGTTTACAAGATGACACATCTGAGTCACTGACAAATCCTGAATTTCTGTAAAGATAACTGTCCAGAGATTTATAGGCAGTGCTTCACCACTGAACAGCGAGGGAAAGTTAATGAGGTAATTATACACGTCCGTGTATTCCGCTGGCAGTTCAAAATCCAGTCGTGAAAACTCCGTCCGGTAAGCCATAAGGGTCACAAATCTGTAGATCGTTTATTTTAGACATATATCTAGTTATCTGTTCATTAGAAAAATGAGCCGTGTAGTCCGTCGGTTGAAATTGATCCATTCTGTACACAAGTGCAGCAGTATTCAGCTGTGTTTTTGACCGACAAGATGGTGGTTGTGTACTTTCCGGTCACGTGACTGCAAGATCTCTATAGCCACCAGAATGCCTCATTTTCATTGATGACCCATCACGAGCTGCAGTATGACTGTAGCTTAATAAGGCGGATGTGACGTCGGATGCATCCCAGCAATTGTACCCTACTACAAGTAAAAAATGAACTTCAACTTGAAAAAATTTCATGGCCCACTAGATGGCGCTTCACAGCCCAGTGGTTGAGAAACAGTGTCTTATATATGATGTGCTGCTCAGATACAAACTTTTTTTTTTTTTTTTCTCCTGTAACATTTAATTTTATGCTGGAAAATTAATGTTTGGAACTCAAATGTGTTTGTACTGACTCGATAATGTAGAAGTCATAAAATAGACATCTATAACAAAGTTTGTATAAAAATAGGGTGCCCAAGACTTTTACACAGTTCTGTACATTGGAACTAAGTTTACACAAGAACAGTAAACCCTGAAAAAAATATATATAATTTTTTTTTTTTTTGGCTTGACTTTATAAAGAGATCATCATGGATGAAGACCTTCAGGTAAGGATTTTATCATCTATATTCAGGAATATAGAAATTTCTTAGTTACTTATTTTACATAAGTGGTACTAGGGTACAATAAAAATACAGGTATTTGCTGCATTTACATGTAGAGCTTTTCCATTTTTAAGTCCTTTTTTCCTAGAATTTACAAATTATTATTATTATACCACTTACATGTGATGGACAATGGGCCTCATGCAAGAACTATTTGTACAAACAGATTCGTTCTTAAGTGCGAGTCATTATGGAAAATTTTCCGCATTCATCAATTTTATCATATTTAGAATTTTCTCTTGGGCACAAACACAGTTGACATGTGGTCCAGACTTACTGTAGGAGTCATGTGCAATTCTCACTAATGAACTGCATGCTTCATTACTTTGAAACAAGTTTGATTTTGGAAATCTTATATAGTTCATAATTATGGTGGCATTTATCCTATTTGATAATGTTGACAATTCAAATTATAATATGATTCTAAATTTATTCATATAGCCTAATGACGACATTAATGTAAAGAGGGGAAAAACTAATATTATGAAAAACTCAGTTTTTCAGTGCTTGTGCACATATATAGTTCATTATCGGGAGTCTAACAACCAACAAACTCTAAAATGGACCAGCGTTTGGAAGTTGGAAACTTGGGACCTACCGTATGCTCCTTCCCCTGAAGCATTCCCATTCCTCAATCGCAAGCAGTATCATTCCATAAACATTCAAATTATATCAGATGAACAATACAACTTGCTAAATGTCGTTGCTCATTGGCCTGAGGAAGTGCACGACTCCTTTGTGCTGCAAAATGGTGCATTTGGGATGTGTCATGTGCAAGGTGTCCATGGAGATGGTTGGCTTATTGGTGAATGACTTGCTAACTGTTAATTGTCGCCATGTAAACTATTTTCGTAGGAACCAGGTGGATTTGCCTTCACAAAGCTGATGGCAGGCTGTTCTATACCCCAGAGAAAGCATGTCAGATATTTTAGCATGATGTGTATTGCATAATATTGCAACAGATGAAGGCATTCCATTACCATGTCCAGTGCCTTCACAGAATATGCCACATGACCCCCAACATGGACCACACCATCAAAATGACATCATGATTAGGCAGCAACTAATTGCATGTTTTTTGGGTAGGCTATCATGCTGTAACTAATTGGAAATATTCAATGTCTTTTTAGTTATTAGTTTAATATTTTATTCACGTGACTTTTTGACACTGCAGTTATGCCTGCTAGAACGTCTGACATTTTTCTAATATGGAACACGTAGTCTGAAGACCTTTTCAACATCTCCTGGTTGTTCAGGACTGCATCAGACACCAACATCGGAAAAGATCAGACACAGTTGTTTAACAGTTCCAGGTTTGATAATTGCACAGGGTCATTTACACGGTTATCTGAATTTAGAAGTGTTTACTGAATCTGACGTGGTTCAAGCTCACCAGGCGAAAAAAGAGGAATTTAAGAGGAGAATATGGAAATGTTCTGCCGTGAGGCCCGTTGTCTGTCTGTTGTTAAATGTGTTCTACAAATATTTCATTGAATGTAGGAAGTTGATATTTCTCAGTGTAAGGATGCTTTTTATTTGCAGTTCTCTCAAAAGTAATTTTGATTTTGTAATTATTTCAAGTGAAAACCTGATGCTGATGTCAGCTATTACTCTTGCACTTCAAAATCGTCAGGTAAAATAACTTCTCTTATACACACACAGCAACATATAAATAAAAGCAGAGTGTTAAGGTCTGCAGGTGTTCTTACACCATGTCCAATCACATTAGCAAACATTTTTCACAGTGAATGAAATCACATCTTCAAACTACACCTGATATTTTTAATGTATATTTTATTTATATATAGTATAATCTTAATATTTATTTATTTATTTATTTATTTATTAAAATGGAGATAATGGCAAGTTTGTCCAATGTGCAACAAGTTGTGCTGGGTGGTTGGTTTTTTTGGGGGGGTTTTTTTGGCCCTACACTTCTATGAGGAACTGCTTAAAATGAATGACATGCATATTATAAAGCATGTTGTGATTTCAGATGGTAAAACTATTCCAGAACCATGTTAATTCTTGTGTTAAAAGAATTATTTCTAACCCCTTTCTGATTGTTCTGCAGGTTCATAGGAACTATTTACATCTGAGCCTCATGTAATGTTACTATTTTAGATAGAACTTTGTTGTTGCTTTAGAAACAATGAAACACAGTTTAGTAGCTCGCGGTACTGGCAATGCAAAATGCACAAGGAACAGGGAATAAAATAGATGCATAAGAACAAAATAACACAAAAAGAAATGCAATAAATAGACATAAAAGCAATAAATAGGCATTTTCCTTGGGGGGAGGGTGTTTGTTGCCCCTCACTGGTGGAGTTGGGGCAGGGGAGGTGGGGTTGCGTATCTGACAGCTTGAGAACAGGGACAAAGTTACAGTGCTCAGCGTAAATGAGTACACCCCCTTTGAAAAGTAACATTTTAAACAATATCTCAATGAACACAAACGATTTCCAAAATGTTGACAAGACAAAGTTTAATATAACATCTGTTTAACTTGTACTGTGAAAGTAAGATTAATAATATAACTTAGATTACACATTTTTTCGGTTTTACTCAAATTAGGGTGGTGCAAAAATGAGTACACCCCACAACAAAAACTACTACATCTAGTACTTTGTATGGCCTCCATGATTTTTAATGACAGCACCAAGTCTTCTAGGCATGGAATGAACAAGTTGGTGACATTTTGCAACATCAATCTTTTTCCATTCTTCAACAATGACTTTTTAGTGACTGGATGCTGGATGGAGAGTGATGCTCAACTTGTCTTTTCAGAATTCCCCAAAGAAAATAATTTCTTTACACCACAAAGGTGAAGGCTACAAGAAGGTCAGCAAAGCTTTACTTATCAGTCAGAATACTGTAGTAAAAGTGGTACAAAAATTTAAGAAAGATGAAACTGCAATCATCTCTCAGAGACATCCAGATCATCCACGGAAGTTAATACCTCGACAGGAGCTTCTTCTGATGAGAAGGGTTGAAGAAAATCGGCATGCAAGTTCACTGCAGTTATCTAAAGAAGTAGAAAGCCAAACTGGGGTGACTATTTCCCGTGACACAATATGGCGTACAGTGTAGAGGAATGCATGGATGCCGTCCACAAAAGAAGACTCTCCTAAAGCCCAGGCACAAAAAAGCCCGCCTAGAGTTTGCCAGGGCCCATGCTGACAAAGATGAAGACTACTGGGACTCCATACTCTGGAGTGATGAGACCAAGATGAATGTTTTTGGAACTGATGGCTTCAAAACTGTATGGCGTCACAAAGGTGAGGAATAGAAAGAAAAATGCATGGTGCCTACAGTGAAACATGGTGGTGGCAGTGTCCTTATGTGGGGCTGCCTGAGTGCTGCTGGTGTCGGGGAGCTGCATTTCATTGATGGCATCATGAATTCACAGATGTATTGCTCTATACTGAAAGAGAAGATGCTAACATCACTCTGTGCCCTTGGTCGTCGTGCACTTTTCCAACATAACTAAACACGCATCTAAGGTCACTGTTGAATTTCTGAAGAAGAACAGGGTGAAAGTGATTCAGTGGCCAAGTATGTCTCCTGATCTGAACCCAATCGAACACTTATGGGGAATTCTGAAGAGACAAGTTGAGCATCACTCTCCATCCAGCATCCAGTCACTAAAAGCGGTCATTGTTGAAGAATGGAAAAAGATTGTTGCAAAATGTCGCCAACTTGTTCATTCCATGCCTAGAAGACTTGGTGCTGTCATTAAAAATCATGGAGGCCATACAAAGTACTAGATGTAGTAGTTTTTGTTGTGGGGTGTACTCATTTTTGCACCACCCTAATTTGAGTAAAACTGAAAAAAAAAGTGTAATCTAAGTTATTATTAACCTTACTTTCACGTTATAAGTTACAGATGTTATATTAAACTTTGTCTTGTTAACATTTTGGAAATTGTTTGTGTTCATTGAGATATTGTTTAAAATGTTACTTTTCAAAGGGGGTGTACTCATTTACGCTGAGCACTGTAATTAGTGATGACAGACCTGCATAATGGTAAAAGGGTTTTTGGTTGTCCTCTGCATAATGACCTCATTCCATTTCAGTTTGGGCTAAATGGTTATGTCTGGGCTGTCATCCACTTTTGCTGTGTTGGTGAGTCTGTTTACTTAATTTTGTAGTTGAAAGATATACAGTATAGAATTTAGTTATGGTAATGGTTTCTTTTTCTCCGTGTATGAACATGGGTGTTATTTTATTCTTGTGTACCCAAGGATTTTGTATGTAGTCATAATTTGACGTATTATAAAAATCTTTCATTTTTTTGGATTTTTTTCCCAGACACACGCACTCTAATTTGGTCATGGCCAATCCTCTCCCCTATCATATGACAGCTACCAACCATCATATCATACTGCAGCCGATTGCAGGCTCATGCTTCAAGGTGCTCCTCATGTAATGGTAGGGGGTGGCGTAATGTACTTAAAGGAAAGTGCTCTCCACCCCCTTCTGCATGCATAAACTCAGGCACCCATGATTGGCTCGTGTTGCTGATTTGATAAGAGAGAGAAAGCATGGCCAGTTTTGCTTTCTTTGGGCTCCCGGCATTGTACAGATTCAAACTCGCAACTTCCAGAAGATAGGTTGATGCTTTCCTGTTGCACCTCTGGGGAGTCCTATTTTAAGCTGCTTTTACATGGGCAGCAGGAACAAGTTGTGCCCACTTTCTTTCATGTTCACTCTCCATCGGTGGCAGACTGGAGGTTAGACAGGTAAATACAAAAGTGCACATGCACAAATCAATGATCAGAAGCTTGTTATGCCTCCGCCACCATAAGGTGCAGGAGGCATTATGTTTTCAGGTTGTCCGTCTGCCCATGCGTCCGTCCATCCCGAAACCTTGTGAACGCGATATCTCAAAGGCTAATGAAAGGAATTTCATCAAACTTTCACCATTTGTGCGCTTTGGGACAAACATGAATTGATTAGATTTGGAGATCAAAAGGTCTAAGGTCGTCACTGTGAGGTCAAATGTCTGTCCAAAAACCTTATGAACGCAATATCTCCAAGGCAGATGAAAGGAATTTCACCAAACATTCACCCTTTTGTGCATTTGGGGACAAAGATAAACTGATTAGATTTTCAGATCAAAAGGTCTAAGGTCAAGGTCACTGTGAGGTTAAATGTCTGTCCGAAAACCTTATGAACGCAATATCTCCAAGGCAGATGAAAGGAATTTCACCAATCACTATTTGTGTATTTGGGGACAAAGATAAATTGATTAGATTTTCAGATCAAAAGGTCTAAGGTCAAGGTCACTGTGAGGCCAAATGTCTGTCCGAAAACCTTGTGAACACAATATCTCCAAGGCAGATGAAAGGAATTTCACCAAACATTCACTATTTGTGCATTTGGGGACAAACATCAACTGATTAGATTTTGAGATCAAAAGGTCTAAGGTCAAGGTCACTGTGGGGTCAAATGTCTGTCCGAGAACCTTGTGAACACAATATCTCCAAGGCAAATCAAAGGAATTTGACCAAACTTTCACCCTTTGTGCATTTGGGGACAAAGATAAACTGATTAGATTTTCTAGGGTCAAGGTCACTGTGAGGTCAAATGTCTGTCCGAAAACCTTGTGAACACAATATCTCCAAGGCTAATTTCACCAGGTCAAGATTACTGTGAGGTCAAATGTCCATCCCCAAATCACAACTTAAGGCGTGTAATCTACCGGGTGGAGGCATCCCCATCGACGCCGTTGGCGTCGAGTTCTATCTAGTTTTTAGTTTGCTTTATTGTCCTCTCACTGCTTGTTTCTGTTTAAACACTCAGTGATTTGGAGGTAAATTGGCTCACTGCAGCCCGATTTCTCCAAATCCAACTGGGTGTCTGCATCTCCTCACAACTGGATGAGGATAAGAACAACAACTTTTTAATCTAGTTATCACTGCGATTGGCTTGGGATTCGCTTGACTCCATCATTTAAAGGCAGAGAAGTTTGACAAGGAAAAGCACTTGAGAAGACCATTGAATTTGCTGTTAAGCAGTCTTGTCCGGATGATAAAGTACCCGGATGAACACTACCGCGCACACACAAGCTCTCTTACCTGCCACCAGTTGTGTTTAGATGTTAAGTGGGAACAAATTGCACCCGGAACAAGATGTTCTGGAACAAGTTGCACCACTTCATAAAGTGGAGCAATTTGTGCCCACTGGTGTCAAATTGTTCCAGAACAAATTGTGTTTAGACAAGAAATTGTGCCGGGGCAACTTGTTCCAGTGCAAGTACCTGTGTAAAAGCAGTTATAGACTGTTACTCAATAAAATTTCAGATCCAAAATAAAAATCACATGCCTTATTTATCACAGGCGTTATGTAGAATCATATATCTTGCTTTGAAACTTGTTGGACCACCTTCAGTCCTTATCATTTATCATCTACCAAAAACCCAGGCTACTTTCTTTTCTGATTCCAGTGAATTGCCTTATTTCTGATTCCAGTTAATTGCCTCACCTTATTTCTGGTTTTGTTTGATGACTTGGGGTAGTTGAGGTAAAGAAACTTCCATCTCCACTACTGATGAATTTTTATCATTGGTGAAGTGTTTTAACTTCAAGCAACATGTCACTTTCTCCACACACTCAGGTGAACATATACTGGATTTAATCTGCGCTTTCAGGTCTGTTGATGTTTCAGTGCAGGGGACTCCTGGTAGTATTGGGGCTGAATGATATGGACAAAATTTCATATCTCAATATTCATGCCAGATATCTCGATATCGATACGATACGGTATGACTACGGGTTCGGTGAAAACCAAGCATTTTTCAGAAAAATAAAAACATCATAAAAAAAATGTGGAAAGTGCAGTTTTATTTTTAAGAACTCATTGCCAGTCATCAACATTAACATAAATTACGAATAAATAAATTACAAATCAAACATTTTACTGCAGCTCTGCTTTAACAATAAATAACAAATGCAGCAGCTGGTGGAACATTGAAAGTGCATTGAAGTGCAACATCTTGTATTCTTCAAAAGATCACAACTGTATGCAGAAAATGCATTTGCTACTAACAGAACAGGTACCATGTCTTTTGCAATGTGGTATGTTATAGTGTCTGTAATTTCTTTGTCTGGTGGACGTCGACTCGTACGGTGTAACGCTATTGAACGCATCAGCAATCAAACTTTGCTTTAGCTTATTTTGGGATGACTGAGAAGTCCCTGGTGTTTCTCTCATTGTCAGACACTCTTCGTGCAGCATGCGATGGTGTTGTTTCAGGTGGTGAAACATGCTTGTTGTGCTACCTTGCTTCGTCTCAATTTTTGCTAAGCATGACCTGCACAAGGCGGCACGGTGGTGTAGTGGTTAGCGCTGTTGCCTCACAGCAAGAAGGTCCGGGTTCGAGCCCCGTGGCTGGTGAGGGCCTTTCTGTGCGGAGTTTACATGTTCTCCCCATGTCCGCGTGGGTTTCCTCCGGGTGCTCCGGTTTCCCCCACAGTCCAAAGACATGCAGGTTAGGTTAACTGGTGACTCTAAATTGACCGTAGGTGTGAATGTGAGTGTGAATGGTTGTCTGTGTCCATGTGTCAACCCTGTGATGACCTGGCGACTTGTTTAGGGTGTACCCCGCCTTTTGCCCGTAGTCAGCTGGGATAGGCTCCAGTTTGCCTGCGACCCTGTAGAACAGGATAAAGCGGCTATAATGAGATGAGAGATGAGACGACCTGCACAACACCTCACTCTGGTTAACATCGTCCTTTTTGAATCCAAAATACCTCCAAATAATGGAGGATGATTTATGTTTTGGCACGAAGTCAGATTCTGCACCGCCACTGGCCGCATTATCTTCCGCACTCCATTTTCTTTCTTTCTTTTTAATTTCCCCACTGTGTCTGTAGTGTGCGCGCGCGTCGGTCTCCGTCTCCCTCACTCCCGCCCTCTTATGTTTGTCATTGATTGGCTTCAGCTGTCGATCCGCACCAAGCATGAAATAAGGTTTGTTGTTGGCTGGCCTTAGCAGTGCATTCAAGGGCAATCGTAAAAATGTTTGTTGTGACTGCCAGAGCTGTACATGCAGGGCGAGCGCGAGGAGGGGAAATCTATATCGTCTATATCGTTGCTTTTTCGATATTAATATCTTGAATGTTCATATCTAGATATAGATATGATAACGATATATCGTTCAGGCCTAGTAGTATTTCAGATCACAGCCTGATTGATTTCAGTCTTAGTCTTCCTCCTTTTGAGCTAACCAACAAATACTGAAATTTAAAATCTTTTGACTATGTCCTTTTCTGTTGCCCTTGATGCCTCTTGTTTATCCTCTTCTCCTGCCTTGATCAGATCTTGTCTCTCTGCAACTCCTCTGTTTGTGAAGTTCTTGAAGCTTTTGCCCCTAAGGCTAGGTGTGTGCCATCCTGTTATTCCTCATACCTGAGTTCCGAGTCATGAAAGCTGCTGGTCAGCTGGAGCAACTAATATAAGAAAACTAGTTCTGTTTATTCTGATCACATGAAGCTTTACAGAAACGCCTTTAATGCAACTCACACCTCCTATCCTGTATTTCTTCCTTAAAATGTCCTGCTAAAGGTAGACCTGCAGTGCTGTGAAAAAGTATTTGCCCCTGCTGACACCCCCACCCCCTTTTTTTTGTTTGTCACATTTAAGTTTTAGGTCATCCAACTAAGTCTAATAGAAGATAAAGGTGTAAATAAACACAAAATGCTGTTTAAATTATCACTCCATTTACTGAAATTAAAGAGTTGATCAAAACCTGCATCACCCATGTGAAAAAGTAATTGCCCCCTTAAGCCTAATAACTGGTTGGGCCACCCTCTGCGGCAACAGCTGCAATTAAACATTTGCAATAACTTGCAATGAGTCTTTTACATTGCTGTGGAGGAATTTTTGCCTGCTGTTCTTTGCAGAATTGTTTCAATTCAGCCACATTTGGAGGGTTTTCAAGCATGAACTGCCTGTTTAAGGTCTTGCCACAGCATCTCAATTGGATTCAGGACTTTGACTAGGCCACTAGAAAACCTTAGTTTTATTTATTTGTTTTGAGCCATTCAGAGGTGGACTTGTTTGTGCACTTTGGATCATTGTCCTGCTGCATAACCCAGCTGCGCTTGAGCTTTAGGTCATGAGCTGATGGGCAGACATTCTCCTTCAGGATTTTCTGGTAAAGAGCAGAATTCATGGTTCCATCAATTATGGCAAGTCATCCAGGTCCTGAAGCAAAAAAGCAGCCCCAGACCATCACACTACCACCACTGTGTTTGACTGTTGGTATGATGATCTTATTTTGGAAGCCTTACGCTAGATGTACCGGATCCAGGTCTTCCAAAAAGTTCTATTTTTGATTCCTCAGTCCAGAGAATGTTATCCCAAAAGTCTTGGGGGGTCATCAAGATGCTTTTTGGCAAATGTGAAATGATCCTTTGCATTCTTTTTGGTCAGCAGTGGTTTGCACCTTGCAACTCTCCCATGGATGCCATTTTTGTCCAGTGCCTTACTTATTGTAGAATCGTGAACACTGATCTTAATTGAGGCAATTGAGGCCTGCAGTTCTGTAGATGCAGTTCTTTTGTGACCTCCTGGATCAGTCGTCGAGGCACTCTTGGTTGAATTTTGGAAGGCCGGCCGCTCCTGGGGTGAAGGTTCGCCACTGGTCCAAATTTTTTCCATTTATATATAATGGCTCTCACTGTGGCTCACTGGAGTCCCAGAGCCTTGGCAATAGCTTTGTAACCCTTTCCAGACTGATAAATTTCAGTTATTTTGTTGCGCATCTGTTCTTGTAACTCTTTCCTTCTTGGCATCTTTTTAAGATCTTCACATTGCCAGCCTGGTTCTGTTTATGTAATATTTAGATTGAACAGGTCATGCCTGGGTGTGGCTAGTGAAATTGAACTCAATTTCATTTATCAATTAAATTTGGTTAATTGTTTGGTTGAGGTTGATTTTGGTTGCGGAGGTAATTATTTCACATAGGGCCAGATAGGGTTGGGTAGTCCCCCATCAATAAATGAAATCATCATTTGAAAACTGCATTTTATGTTTACTTGGGCTATTTTTGTCTAATATTAAAATTAGTTTGATGACAAGAAACATTTAACTGTGACAAAAATAGAACAAATCAGGAAGGAGGTATATACTTTTTTCACAGCACTGTAAAGGCCAATTTATGCTGACAACGCAGTCCTCGCAGATGGCGTCTGCGTAGCCCCCCCACCTTCGCAGACGCTCTGCGTGCACCTCCCAAAAATTGTGACCACCGCAGAAGCCTCGCAGACAGCATCGCAGACAAGAGGGCTCTGATTGGTCCACTCTACATCCGCTGTACACGCACTCCCGCTTCCCTACTTTCCCAGTTTGGTTTGTTTTCACTACCGCCATTTTTAAAAACACGAGCGAAGATGGAGCAGCACGAAGAGCGGTTGATCGAGGAAGTGAGGAAGTACGTACATCTATACGACTCCAGTTCTAGTCATTATAAGTAACCGGAGGATAAACACTCCACTAACCACACCCACCAACTACTCCTAGCGATTTCACGACTTCGCGCCCCCTTGCATTGTGGTGGTGAATAACATCGCGCACGCCTATTACTCCCCGCTCAACGATAAATTACAACTGTCTGCGAAAAGCTATCTGCGAAAGCCTTGTCGCAAGAGCATGCAGAGGCCCTAAGACAACTTTTGCTACAGTTAATAGTATTGTGCATCCACCTATTGCTGTGCTGTCTGGGTCTGATGACCAGGCAGTTCCTTTCTTAAACATTTCATGAATAAGAGATTCTCCTTTTCATTATGATTTTCTTCTAGAACACCTGCCAAACCTTTTGTCACTCATGTTACTCCAACTGTTGTGCCTGAACTTAGTAAGAAATCAAATTCCTTCCTCTATTAGCTTGATCTTGTTCCTACTTCCATCCTTAAAAACTGCATGCCTTCTGTTATCCCTACCCTTATACATTTTATCAGTTACATTTATGTTGGCTTTGGGGTTTTCCATAAGAGCTCAAATTAGCATATGTCTCACCAATCCTCAAAAACATTATCTTGACGCACACAATTTGATTTAACTTTAGGTCAATTTCTAACCTCCCATTTACTTCTTGAGACGGTTGTTGTTTCCCAGCTGCAGTCTCATTTTAATTTCAATAATATTTATGAACCATTCCAGTCTGGATTTTGACCATTATGGAGTACTGAGGGAGCACTTCTTAGAGTTGTTAATTATCTTCTCGTCTCTATAGACTCAGGCTTGCTTAATATTTTGCTCCTCCTTGTTCTCAGTTCTGCACTTGACGTGATGTCATCACATGCTACTGGCATCATTGGTGTACAACTCTGGCCTAGTTTACCTCTTATCTTAAAGACAGGAAGTGGTTCATCTGGTTAAGCAAGGTGTTTCACATGGTTCTGTCTTTGGACCCATTCTTTTTATAATGTGCATACTGTCACTTGGTCAAATAATTTGTCACTATGGCCTGGGATTTCACTGTTATACTGATAGTATGCAAATCTTTACTAGGTGCAACACATTCCTCCCACCCCCTTCATTATCTGTATCTATGATGAGGCTTCCAAAAAGAATTTGGTCCTGCCAGAGTGTTTTTACTCACTTGTGGATTTAAAGAGCAAGTTTCCACTTAAGGCTTGCTTGGATTTAAACTAGCACAGATAAAACCGAAGCTCTACTGCATGGGCAAGCCATGGCCTAATGGTTAGAGAAAGGACCAAAAGGTTGCTGGTTTGATTCCCTGGACCAGCAGGAATGGCTGAAGTACCCTTGAGCAAGGCACCTAACCCCCAACTGCTCCCCAGGCTGCTTTGGGTATGTTGTTTGTTGTTCTGGATAAGTGTCTGCTTAGTGCCTGTAATGTACTCATTGGTACAATATCCCTTTTACCTAGGCAGCCTTCTCAGTTTGTGATATTGACGAGTCTCACACAAACCACAAGGAACCTCCATGTCATTTTTCGATAAAATGCTCTTGAATCTTCTCTTCAAATCTCATATAAACTCCCTCTACAACATACAACAAAACAACATTCCACACCTTCATAAGTCTCTCTCTCAGTGGAAGATGCTGAAATGCCTTCATTACGTGACTGACCAACTACTGGAAAGCCCTTCTTTTTAGCCTCCCAGTCAGACCCTCCTACAAAACGTACAGCTCATATAACCATAATCAATATGATCTACATTAATTGCCTGTTTCTTTTTGCATTCAGTATAAACTCTTGCTCTATACTTTTAAGGCCCTTCATAGCCTTGCTCTTACCTGTTTAACAGGCCTGGTACATCCTTACACCACTTCCCACGTGTTAAGGACAACTGAATCCAGATTATTAGTGCTGTCCAAATATAGTAGTCTGGGAGCCATGGGGTCGGACCCGGAATTTTTGGTTAAAGTTTTTTTTTTTTTTTTGCTTTATCTTATAGATTTGAGGTAGCTCTTCAAGATTTAAGAGGGTGCCCGGTGATATCCCTTGGGCAATTTAATATATTAACCCTTTAATGCCCTATATGCCCAAATAATGGAAGAAAATACAAAAAAAAATATCAGTGTAAATACTGATATTAAATGCACCAAGTTGGCTGTATCTGATAGGTATTCACATTTTTCTCTATATTTGTCATTCAAATACATCAAATGTGGATTAATTAACCCTTTCATAACTTTTCCAAATTAGCGATTTTTATACAAGTATTACATAAACTCTACAGTTAATACAAAATAATGATCAATATCTATGTAAGAACTATACAGCATGCAAAAGAACTATATACAGCATGCACACACACACAAATGACCAATAACTATATGTAAAAGAACTATATACAGCATGCATACACTCACACCAATGATCCACTATGTAAACGAACTACATACAGCATGTATACACTCACACCAGTGATCCACTATGTAAAAGAACTACAGCATGCAATAGAACTATATACAGCATGCATACACTCACACCAGTGATCCACTATGTAAAAGAACTACTGTATATACAGCATGAAATAGAAATATATACAGCATGCATATACATTCACACCAGTGATCCACTATGTAAAAGAACTATATACAGCATGCAATATAACTATATACAGCATGCATATACACTCACACCAGTGATCCACTATGTAAAACTACAGTATGCAATATATCAAGCATGCAAAATGGCATATACAGCATGCGCGCACACACACAAGAATAGCAAAAGATACTGATTTTCAATTAACCAAATTGGCTGTACAGTATTCACGCTTTACTGTCATTCAAATTAGTCAAACGTGTAATTGACCTTTTCATAAATTTGCAAAATTAACAATTTTGATACAAGAACTACAGTACATAAAGCATGTACGTGCATGCATGCATGCACACACACACACACATGCACACACACTAATGAGCAATAATTATGTAAAATAATTACATACAGTATGCAAACACACACAAAACACAAAAACTATTTAAGGAAAGAACTAAGAGTTCAGATGGAAAAAAACAAAAAAACCTCTAAACCCTTTGCAATTGCTTAGTGTCTGTAAAAATATGCTTATGTACTGGATGCCAGCTAGTACAGAGGAGAATGTTAAGTAAACCTTACTCCCCAACGTTTTAAAAGTCGTGCTAGTCAGTGGAAGAGCAGTGTGGTTTGGAGTGGGGGTGAATCGGGGACAATGCCCTGAATTTTACTAGGGAACCAGGAACATTACTATTTCAACAGTCAATATTGTAAAAATAAGCAATCTATTAGCTTAATGTATTAGCTTAAAAAAAAATCAGTGACTAGCATTTACTAGGTGAGGGTTGGGTGTGCTAGCCAGTGTTGTGAAACTATGGGTCTAGTTCACTGGTGAGCAGTGAGTACATGTCACTGCTCTTTCATGATTACAGTCAAATAGTTTCTCTGCTTAGCTTATGCGTGCTGTGATCTTTTGGGGGCAGTGTGATTGACAGAGTTAGCAAGATAGCTACACAAGTTGGCTTGAATTAGCTAATTGTGTCCCTCATATGCCCCTGCAGAAGTAAACACAAGGATGACAATGGAGTGTATGCCTAATAATTTAAGGCTCGCATTAACAACCAAAGTAATAGAGTAATAAAGGGCTTTTTGGTATAAGCCCCGCCCCCAATTGCATGGCCACACCCCCAACCATGGCTGGAACCCCACCCCCAGGCCTTAAACTCATCCTATTATGTTAACAAACACAAAAATATGATATATAGACTTTGGTGAACATAAAGTGAAGAATGTCAAAATGTCAGAATTTAGGCTATGACTGCAGCACATCCAACAATAAAGGGCCAATATCCGGAATTGCCCAAGGGATATCACCGGGCACCCTCTCTTATCTTAATGAGTAGACCTTGGACAACAACAAACAGCAAAAAAAAAAACTTGAACCGACGAAGCCAGGTTCAGCCAAATTTGGGCCTTTGGCTCCCGGACTATAGCCTTTCTTCCATGGATAGGATAGTATAGTAAACTTTATTATCCCCATGAGGGGCAATTTGTTGTACAGCCAGCAGAGAATAAAACACAATACAACAAAATGTACAGCATGCAATCATAATGAAAACAAGGTGCACAGGTATTACAGGGAGACCGATCATGACAGACTGTTGTTTATGAGACCAATAGTTACAGTGACAAACTTTTAAATCTGTTCATCCTACATTTTGGTACCAAGTACTGACGACCAGAAGGCAGCAGCCTATATTCATAAAACAGTGGGTGACTGGGGTCAGCTAGGATAGCTTCTGCTTTCCTGGTGGCTCTAACTCTGTACAAGACAGAGAGCTCCTCAAAGTTGATCCCAGCAATCTTACCACACATTTTCACAATGCTGTTCAACCTGTTCCTGTCTTTTCAATGTGAGGGACCCAAACCAGCAAATAAAAGGTTAAAACAGACTCAATAAAACCTCTTCATAAAAGAGGTATCCACACTAAAACTTCTCAACTTTCGATAAAAGTACATGCGCTGGTGGGCCTTTGCACAAACTGCATCAGTGTTTGCCTCAAATGTCAGGTTACTGTTGATGATAGTACGCAGGTATTTGTACTGCTGTACAATTTTGACCACCTGGCCATGAATAAAAACAGGAGAATTAGATGGAGGCTTCTTCCTAAAATCAATAATCATCTCCTTAGTTTTTGAGACAGTAATGCTCAGAGATGAGCATTCACACCAATCAATAAAATCACTCACCACTGGACCGTGATTGGTATCTTGATTGCTGAGAAGTGACACGTCAGAGAGTCATCAGCAAATTTAATAATGTGTCTATCAGAATGCTGACTTTTGCACTCATTTATATATAAAATAAATAAAAGGGGGAGCCGGTGGAGGATAAAAGTACATTAGATAAAACACCATTAACCTTCACCTTCTGTGGTCGGTCAGTTAAAAAGTCAACTAACCAGCTTACTATACCCTGGTCAAGATTGTGTGTTAAGACGATCAGCTAAAATGTGTGGTTGTATACATTTAAAAGCAGAAGAAAAGTCAATAAAAGGCAAACAAGCAAAAGTATGTACCCCCTCAAGATGGTCCAGTACCAGGTTGAGTAGGGTGTTAACAGCATCAACACTACTACTCCCTGCTCTGTAGGCAAATTGCAGAGGGTCAAAACTACTCTGAGTTGAGCCCAAGATCTCTGCCTTTATAATCCGCTCAAGAATCTTCATAACAAGAAGTGAGCGCAACAGGCCGAAAGTCATTTTGGGATTTTGGTGTTTTAATCTTGGGCATCGGCACAATAATGGAATCTTTCCAAAGACAAGGGACCCTGCAGAGCTGGAGAAATTTTCTGAAGATAAAAGTGAAGATGCCAGCCAACTGCTCTGCACAGTTCTTCAGAGGTCTGCCCCCAATGTTGTCTGGTCCGGGACTTTTCCTCTCCTTCACACCCTTAAAAAGTTTACAAACAATATCACAATTGATAACTACCGGTATGTCCATCTGTATCGGGGGAGCATCTCTGTATACCGACAGCTCCTTACTAAAATCATGAGTTAAAACGATTGTAAAAACTGTTTAGATCATCAGCAAGCTCAGAATCTGACATACCAGCAAGGGAAATAGGGCTCTTACTAGACTGCATGCCCATAAGGGATTTAACACCCTCCCATGCAGGCCGAGAGTTACCAGAAATTAACAGGGTTTGTACCTTGTTTTTATATATAATTTTTGCAAGTTTAAGTTCACGCTTAACTTGCTTTTGTAACTCCCTGCTGCGGGTGATGTCCCCCTTATTACAACTGATGTTCTTCTGATTGATTGTTTTTAACAGATTTAGACACCCATGGCTTGTTATTGGAAAAGATGGAAATTCCAAGGAAATTAACTATCAGGTCCTCACAGAAATTAATATATGAGGTGACGGTCTCAGTCAGTTCATCCAGATCTGAATATGTATCCATAAATGAATCCCAGTCCGTGCAGAAGAAACAGTCTTGGAGGCGCTGAATAGATTCCGCTGACCAGACCGGAACCAAACACCACTCAGGTTTTGTTTCTCTCAGGACAGGTTTGTACATCGGACACAAATAAACCACACTTTGGTTGGACATGCCCAGAGGCATGCTCTGGAAGGATTTATAAGCACCTTTTATGGAGCCGTAACAAAGATCCAGACACCTCATGTTCCTCGTAGGGCAAGTGACATATTGTTGAAAGTCTGCAAGTGACTTCCCAAGTTTACAATGATTAAAATCCCCCATAACAAAAGTGGGAGCGTCCGGTGCGATGCTCTGAAGCCTGTGGACTGTATCCACAACGACCCGTGTAGCATTAACAGCATTTGCCTTCGGGTGAATATACACCAGAGTTATAAATATTTGTGGAAACTCCCTCAGGAGGTAAAACGGATGCAAAGGGACAGAAAGAAGTTCTATATCATGGGTGCACAATGTCTCCCTGATTACAGAAGTGTTGCACCATTTTTTTTATTAATATATAAATAGAGTCCACCTCCCAGTGATTTTTCCCATCACTGAAGGGTCTCTGTCAAGACACAACGGTTCCCCGAAGCCGTCTGTTGCCAGATTGGCTTGCAGATCCTGCTGCTTGAGCCATGTCTCGGTCAGGGCAATGAGACAAGCACTTTTATATTCCGAGAGGAACTTGACATTTGCTTGCAAGTCGTCCACCTTGTTTCGAAGAGACTGTGCATTAGCAAGGATAATCGAGGGAAGGGGGATCCTCCAGTGGCCCTGTCTTTTAAGCCACCGCCGAACTCCTCCACGTCTGCCCCTCTTCCTCCCTCCATATGTGGGCTTGAAAGCCAGGCTCCTACTCCCCAGAGAGTAATCATGGTGACGGATGATCTCCGCAGGGAAGGACGCGGTGTCCACAGCTCCCACACCAGAGTCTTGGAGTAACAGGAGAAACTCCCATCCGTACTGGTGTGACTCAGGGAACACACCGTGCCCACTCAAAGGGCCAAAACAAAGTGTCAAGGAGAAGATGAGAGCTATCAGCCTTTTGGTAAGTCATTTTTATGAGACGAGATCCATGAACATTGTAGCATAAGTTAAAACAATGATAGACGACAATAAAAACAAATAAAACACCACCACACACACACACTCTGCTGCTGCATGTCGCCTCAACCAGCGCCATCAAAATGGTTGATGGTAGAGCTTTGTGTCACAGCTCCAAAATTATGGAAGTCCCTTCCCAGAAACCTGAGAAATTTTCCATTTCAGTTGAAATGACTGACTATTAGAGCACTGCACCCATCAATTAAAAAAAATGTATTCTGTTCATTGTTTGATAGCTGTTCACTTTAGTCTATCTGGTCTTCGAAGATCCATAGTGTCTGAACTCATTCTAGTGGAAAAGCAAATTAAACATCCATTCAGTAGCTACATTACACACAGCTAGCTAACTACAGAAATGTTCTGGTTGACCAGTTAACTTTAGCAAGCTTTTCTCACCAGTAGTAAGAGCATTGGTCATGTTACTGTTGTAACCATGTGAATAATGAATGAGAAATTCAAACACAAAGACCCATAGTTATGATTCATGAGCGAATCAATTGGTCCTACACTAAGAATATGCAGTGGCCATGTGACAAGTGAACGGAAGATGCAGACTCAAAGCCACTTATGATTTCGTGAACAGATCAGTAGTGCTTACATTGATGAATTACATTACAGGCATTTAGCAGACACTCTTATCCACCGCGATGTATGACATACCCAGACCAGCTTGGGGAGCACTTGGGGGATTGCCTTGCTCAAGGGACTCAAACCAGCGACCTTATGGTCCCAAAGCTGCTTCTCTAACCTTTAAGCCATGGCTTCCCCATTGGATTCAACCTATCTCAGACTGAACACAGATAAAACAGAAACTCTACTCATTGGTACTCTCTCTTACCTAGCTGTATGTTCCCCGTTCCACACTGAGAATATGAAGATGTCATGTGACAAGTGAATGAGAGACTCCGACACGAAGACCCATAGTTATAATTCATGAATGGATTGATCATTCGTACAGTAAGAATATGAAGTGGTCATGTATACAAGTGAACGGAAGACTTGTACCAGAAAGACCTGTTCATGAACGGTCTGAGCCTGAGTCTGAGCCTGAGTGATGAAGTGCAGCCCAGGGAAAAATTAATGAATCGCTCACTGAGACAACTTGTTACTCCCAAGTCATACAAAAGATTAGTTCAAAATGAATGAATCATTTTGTTTGGTTCATTCATCAGTTCGATTAAACTTTATCTTGGGTTTGTTTCACCAAAGGGGGAGAATTCCATTTCCTGCACAGTTATGAGGTCAAGCTCCGATAAGTCTTTTGGTTGAACTATTGTCTTGAAGTCCATCTGCTGGGAGACCTTTTTCTTGGTGCTGGCGAGTCTAGCTTCAACTAAGGTGGGGTTTACATTAGACCGTATCAGCGGATCATCAAATTAACGTTTTTAAAACGATTAACATGCACACAGCAACACCAATACACGATTCGCCTGCACACAGCAACGCCAATACACGGATACGCTCGGCTCTGCAGGCATCCTGCGCTCCAAATCACTCCGCCCTGAACAGCGAGTGCCCTCTGGAGGGTGCGCACTCCGGCCCTGCGCAGCTCACAGAGCGCGCGAGTG
>NC_083573.1:20712832-20825332 GCF_027579695.1 Neoarius graeffei
GCAAGAAGGTCCGGGTTCGAGCCCCGTGGCCGGCGAGGGCCTTTCTGTGTGGAGTTTGCATGTTCTCTCTCTGTCTGCGTGGGTTTCCTCTGGGTGCTCCAGTTTCCCCCACAGTCCAAAGACATGCAGGTTAGGTTAACTGTCTCGTCTCGTCTTCTTCCGCTTATCCAGGACCGGGTCGCGGAGGCAGCAGTCTAAGCATGGAAGCCCAAACTTCCCTTTCCCCAGACACCTCGGCCAGCTCCTCGGGAAGAACACCGAGGCGTTCCCAGGCCAGCCGAGAGACATAGTCCCTCCAGCGTGTCCTGGGTCTTCCCCGGGGCCTCCTCCCAGGGGGACATGCCTGGAACACCTCCCCAGGGAGGCGTCCAGGAGGCATCCGAAAAAGATGCCCGAGCCACCTCAGCTGGTTCCTCTCGATGTGGAGGAGCAGCGGCTCTACTCCGAGCTCCTCCCGAGTGACTGTGCTTCTCACCCTATCTCTAAGGGAGCGCCCAGCCACCCTGCGAAGGAAACTCATTTCAGCCGCTTGTATCCGCGATCTTGTTCTTTCTGTCATTACCCAAAGCTCATGACCATAGGTGAGAGTCGGAACGTAGATCGACCGGTAAATTGAGAGCTTCGCCTTTTGGCTCAGCTCCTTCTTCACCACGACGGACCGGTAAAGCGACCGCATCACTGCGGAGGCTGCACCGATCCGCCTGTCGATCTCATGCTCCATCCTTCCCTCACTCGTGAACAAGATCCCGAGATACTTAAACTCCTCCACTTGAGGCAGGACTTCTCCACCAACCTGGAGAGGGCAAGCCACCCTTTTCCGGTCGAGAACCATGGCCTCGGACTTGGAGGTGCTGATTCTCATCCCAGCCACTTCACACTCGACTGCAAACCGCCCCAGTGCATGCTGAAGGTCCTGGTTTGAAGAAGCCAACAGGACAACATCATCCGCAAAAAGCAGAGATGAAATCCTGTGGTTCCCAAACAGGATTCCTTCCGGCCCCTGGCTGCGCCTAGAAATTCTGTCCATAAAAATTATGAACAGAACCGGTGACAAAGGGCAGCCCTGCCGGAGTCCAACATGCACTGGGAACAGGTCTGACTTACTGCCGGCAATGCGAACCAGACTCCTGCTCCGTTCGTACAGGGACCGGACAGCCCTTAGCAAAGAGCCCCGAACCCCATACTCCCAAAGCACCCCCCACAGAATACCACGGGGGACACGGTCGAATGCCTTCTCCAGATCCACAAAGCACAAGTGGACTGGTTGGGCAAACTCCCATGAACCCTCGAGCACCCTATGAAGGGTATAGAGCTGGTCCAGTGTTCCGCGACCAGGACGAAAACCGCATTGTTCCTCCTGGATCCGAGGTTCGACTATTGGTCGAATTCTCCTCTCCAGTACCCTGGAGTAAACTTTCCCTGGGAGGCTGAGAAGTGTGATTCCCCTATAATTGGAGCACACTCTCCGGTCCCCTTTCTTAAAAAGAGGGACCACCACCCCAGTCTGCCACTCCAGAGGCACTGTCCCCGACCGCCACGCGATGTTGCAGAGGCGTGTCAACCAAGACAGCCCCACAACATCCAGAGACTTGAGATACTCAGGGCGGATCTCATCCACCCCCGGTGCCTTGCCACCGAGGAGCTTGCAAACCACCTCAGTGACTTCGGCTTGGGTAATGGACGAGTCCACCTCTGAGTCATCAGCCTCAGTCTCCTCAGTGGAAGACATGACGGTGGGATTGAGGAGATCCTCAAAGTATTCCTTCCACCGCCCGACAATGTCCCCAGTCGAGGTCAACAGCTCCCCACCCGCACTGTAAACAGTGTTGGCAGAGTACTGCTTCCCCCTCCTGAGGTGCCGGGCGGTTTGCCAGAATTTCTTCGAGGCCGACCGATAGTCCTTCTCCATGGCCTCCCCGAACTCCTCCCAGTTCCGAGTTTTTGCCTCCGCAACTGCCCGAGCTGCAGCACGCCTGGCCTGCCGATACCCGTCGGCTGCTTCAGGAGTCCCGGAGGTCAACATGGCCCGATAGGACTCCTTCAGCTTGACGGCATCCCTTACTTCCGGTGTCCACCACCGGGTTCAGGGATTGCTGCCACGACAGGCACCGGAGACCTTGCGGCCACAGCTCCGAACAGCTGCATCCACAATGGAGGTAGAGAACATGGTCCACTCAGACTCAATGTCCCCCGCCTCCCTCGGAAGCTGGGAAAAGCTCTCCCGGAGGTGGGAGTTAAAGACCTCCCCAACAGAGTGC
Source organism: Neoarius graeffei (assembly GCF_027579695.1). Lineage (NCBI taxonomy): Eukaryota > Metazoa > Chordata > Actinopteri > Siluriformes > Ariidae > Neoarius > Neoarius graeffei. The sequence goes on from NC_083573.1 coordinate 20,715,091, forward strand.
TCGGCCAGACGTTCCCAGCAGACCCTCACCATACGTTTGGGCCTGCCAGGTCTGTCCAGCTTCCTCCTCCGCCAGCGGATCCAACTCACCACCAGGTGGTGATCAGTTGACAACTCAGCCCCTCTCTTCACCCGAGTGTCCAAGACATAGGGTCGGAGATCAGATGACACGACTACAAAGTCGATCATCGACCTCCGACCTAAGGTGTCCTGGTGCCACGTGCACTTATGGACACCCCTATGCTCGAACATGGTGTTCGTTATGGACAAACTGTGACTAGCACAGAAGTCCAATAACAAAACACCACTCGGGTTCAGATCGGGGAGGCCGTTCCTCCCAACCACGCCCCTCCAGGTGTCACTGTCATCGCCCACGTGAGCATTGAAGTCCCCCAGTAGCACAATGGAGTCCCCAGTCTGAGCACCCCTCAGTACCTCTCCCAGGGACTCCAAGAAGGCCGGATACTCTATACTGCTATTTGGCCTGTAGGCACAAACAACAGCAAGAGCCCTCTCCCCAATCCGAAGGCGCAGAGAGGCGACCCTCTCGTTCACTGGGGTAAACTCCAACACATGGCGGCTGAGCTGGGGAGCTATAAGGAAGCCCACACCAGCTCGCCGCCGCTCACCACGGGCGACTCCAGAGAAGTGGAAAGTCCAGCCCCTCTCGAGGAGCTGGGTTCCAGAGCCCAAGCTGTGCGTGGAGGTGAGCCCGACTATCTCTAGCCGGTACCTCTCAACCTCCCGCACAAGCTCAGGCTCCTTCCCCCCCAGCGAAGTGACATTCCATGTCCCAACAGCCAGCCGCTGTGTCCGGGGATCAGGTCGTCGAGGCCCCTGCCTTCGACTGCCACCCAATCCACACTGCACCAAACCCCTACTGCTACCTCTGTGGGTGGTGAACCCACAGGAGGTCGGGCCCACGTCACCTCTTCGGGCTGAGCCCGGCCGGGCCCCATGGGCAAAGGCCTGGCCACCAAGCGCTCGCATACGAGCCCCAACCCCGGGCCTGGCTCCAGGGTGGGGCCCCGGCTGCGTCCTACCGGGCGACGTCACGGTCCTGGATTTTTTCTCCATAGGGGTTTTTTGGTGAACTGCTCTTGGTCTGGCCTGTCACCTAGGACCTGTCTGCCTTGGGAAACCCTAACAGGGGCATAATGCCCCCGACAACATAGCTCCTAGGATCATTCAAGCACACAAACCCCTCCACCACAATAAGGTGGCAGTTCTAGGAGGGGTAGGTTAACTGGTGACTATAAATTGACCGTAGGTGCAAGTGTGAATGGTTGTCTGTGTCTATTGCCGCTTTTCCACTACAAACGCGGCTGAGCTGTGCCGTGCTGAGTCGAGCTGAGTCGAGCTGAGCGGGGCTGTTGGAGTTGCATTTCGACTACAACCGCGCTGAACCGTGCTGGCTGGAAGTGGGTGGACACATTGGGTGGAGTTAGCGAAAGTGGGTGGACGTCACGTGATGTCGTTAAGCAGCGCAAACAGTGACATCAGTGACCGTGGCGGAACAAGTCAGAGCCGGGCCGGGGGCGGGGCAAATGACCGGGCCCTTTATTAAAGCTTATCATAACATCATTTTAGGCTACAAAATGTCCGCAACTGCGGTGTTTACCAATTTCAACACTACCGGGTGCAACTATGTTATTTAGTACATCAAGTCCTTCAAACGAACATGTAACTCAGAAACAAAAAACATTAGGATACTGTACATGGCTCATAATAAAACATCAATAGCCTATACTGCGCACATTATTTGAAGGGCATACGAATGAGCGCTCAGAGGTTGCAACGGTGACAGGAAGAGTCAGAAATAAAAGGAGGGCGGTGCAAACCTCACTGAATGCACTGTGTTTACCAATTTCAACACTACGGGGTGCAACTATGTTATTTTGTACATTAAGTCCTTCAAACGAACATGTAACTCAGAAACAAAAAAACATTAGGTGACATACTGTACATGGCTCATAATAAAACATCAATAGCCTACTGCGCGCATTATTTGAAGGGCATACGACGAGCCTTGCGCTCCGCGAACTCGTCCACGATGCTCTGTATGTCACTGATTCAGTGAGCTTTTCAGCGGTAGTCTCACGACCCGGATAGTAAACAATAAACATGGAGGACATGGAGTCGTTAGTGTTGCTGGTCTTGGTGCTGTGGCTTGTTGTCACCGACAACGCCAACAGATACTGGCAAGAGCGTATAGATGAGGCGAGGCGCATAAGGCTTCAGAAATTCTCGTAATTCATAATTATTCTCCTTCCGGGTTTACGGTGTTTACAGATCCCAGCGTGCTCGCGGGGCGTGTGTGGGCATGTGAGGACACGCCTCCTCACCAATCAGTGCACAGGGGAGTGTCTGCTCACGCCCCCAACCTCAGTCGGCTCGGTTTGGCTCGCTTCAGCCCCACTCCAAAACGGTGCGAGTTTTAGGGGCTAAGCAGGGCTGAAACGAGCTGAGTCGTGCTGGTTTTTGGTAGTCGAAACGCGAGCCGTGTCGGGCTGAAGTGAGCTGAAGCGAGCTGAAGTGAGCTGAAAAAGGGTAGTGGAAAAGGGCCATATGTGTCAGCCCTGTGATGACCTGGTGACTTGTCCAGGGTGTACCCCGCCTTTCACCCGTAGTCAGCTGGGATAGGCTCCAGCTTGCCTGCAACCCTGTAGAACAGGATAAAGCGGCTAGAGATGCAGGTAGTCATCGACTTACAACTGCGTTTGGTTACGACTGACCGGTCGTAAACCGATCTGGTCGTAAGCCGGCCTATGTTAAATGAATGTAAGTATATTGTGAGGTGTAATGATATTGGAATCATCTTAGTCTTATTTTATCAACATTTTCTTATTTCATTACCTTGGCTCATTATTTGGTTTAAGTCAAACACTGCATACTACACTGCGTACAGTACAATTCGTTTAATATGTGCAGAAAAAATATGAAATACAGGTGTGAAAAATAGAAAACATTTCAGTTTGAAACATAACCAAAATACAAATGTAAAACATAGCAAAATACAAAACTTGGTGACCGCTGGCATGACTGGTGCTTGGCTGTGGGTCGTCTACATCAGCTGTTGCAGCGCTCAGGCTGGCGGGAGGATTTGCTCTTTTCATAAACATGGTAAGCCTCGTCTGAATTGTTTGTTTCTTTTTCTCATAAATTTCACGATATGGACGAAGCGTGTCATGTACCATCTGTTCAATCCTTGCAAATCGTTCTATATTTGGGTCCATTGCTTCAAAATGTGCAAGGAGTTTATTCAGTTGAGAGAAACCTTCTGATAATCCCTTAGTGGTGAACATCCTTCGTGGCTCCTCTTCTTCTTCTTTCTCTGCTTGTCTTCTTTCTTCTTCTGCCACTCTTTCTTCTTCCAATTCTGCAGAATTATGCAGTTCAAATCTTTTCTTGAACCAACCAGTATTTGCCACAAATTCTTGACTGTAGTCTTCTCCGGCACGTTCCTTCAACGTCTGAAATAGACTTCTAGCCTTTGTCTGTATGGTAAAAAGGCTTAACGGTGTCCGTTTTGCAATTTGATCTTCCATCCAAATGTGCAACAATTTCTCCATTTCATGGATGGGCCCGGTACGTTGCTTCGTAATCACTGTTGATCGCATGGGTGCAGAACCCTTTCACAGCCTCACAAATTCTTTCTTTGTCCTTCAAAATTGTTGATACAGTAGAGTGGGATAACTTCATATCGCACGCGATCACATTAACTTTCTTCCCTCCTTCTTGCTGTTTAATCACCATCATTTTTGTGTCCAGATCAATGGTCCTTCTTGGCACGCTGAGGAGTAGACAAAGACATTTTCCTCTTGGTAGACATCTTAGGGTAGTATTTCGAAAGATACCGTAATTATCAACACAAATGGACACGGGAGAAGTTTACTGTACTGGGATACTGCTCGCACTGAGCAGTGTGCGTGGTGAGAGGCTGGATGCTGGGCGATGCCGAGAGCTGGGGCAGAAACTGTCGTATGCTCAGCTAGCTCAGCTGGGAAACACTCGCCAGTCGTAACCAGACGGTCATAAAGTTGATCGGTGGTAAGTTGCATAGGTCGTAAGTTGACGACTACCTGTAATGAGATGAAATTACTGAGGCTTTTTTGACGACACTAAATCAAAGCAAGACACCATCATACAACAAACATCAAGTTGCTTAGCTGCTGCATCAGCAATTATTACATTTATACCCAAAGGAACTCAAAATAACATCACGCTTAATAAAATGTTAGGGAAGCCATAAAAAGTGTTTTCTTACCCTTTGAACTTCTCTTTTGCGGACTACTGACCGTGTTGTCCGATTTTTGGCCAAAGATTATGTGAACCACATCTGGATTCAGCACTGGCTTGTACAGTATTCCTAATGCCCAGTGCATCAGAGTTGTTTGAGTGAAACAATTTTCTTCAAAATGTTCTGAGCACATGAGCTGCGTAAAGCAGTGTTTGTTTACCCTCTTTCTGCGTTGCTGCAGGGGTTGGACTGTCTACCATGGTAATTATGGTAGGCTAGCCTGGTGACGTCTTGAAATTTTTTATGAATGAGTTGAGAGCATGCTAAGCGTGCTAATGAGTGCTTATGCTGCCAGGAATGTGTAAAAACTCGTTCACTTGCCTCTTCAACAGATTTAGGTAAGTCAGATTATATGCAGATCTGTTTGTAGGTAGTCTAGCAAGGTTGCAGTCTGCAGAATGAGGCTGTCATGGCAGCACTACTTGTACTGGGTATATAAATATGAAAAGTTACCTCCCCCATTCAGTCACATAGGAGTACATCAGCTGTTCACGCTTCCCTTGCTGTTTATCAGCAACATCAGTATTATCTTTCCATCTCCACTTTTTTGTTAGAGAAATGGAATTTCAATTTTTTTTCATATAAACTTTTAATGAAATAATCTCCAGCCAGGGGCAGTTTCAAGTCTGACTCGCTATGCAGCGCTTCTGTGCCTTGCGCTCAAATGATGTCAGAGCACTGCCGGAAACGATCTGGGGGATTTTTCTGATTGGTTCAAATATTTGTAATGGTGACCTCCATGAAATCGTCCATTCTGCATAGAAACTTGACTTTTGGAGATGATCTCTTAGTTGTGTGAGCTCCTTATTTTCAATTATTCACATGAATCATTAGTTTATATCATAATCTATCTTCATAACTGTATTTTAAAAATGGATTTTCTTTTCTTTTAAACTCCTCCACTTGAGGCAGCAACTCTCCCCAGCCCGAAGTGGGCACTGCACCCATTTCCGGCTGAGTGCCATGGCCTCGGACTTGGAGGTGCTGATCCTTATCCCAGCTGCTTCACATTTGGCTGCAAACCGTCCCAGCGCCTGCTGGAGGTCACAGATTGATGAGGCCAACAGGACCACATCTGCAAAAAGCAGAGACGCAATCCTGAGGCCACCAAACCAGACACCCTAGAAATTCTGTCCAAAAAAATTATGAACAGAACTGGTGACAGAGGGCAGCCCTGGCAGAGTCCTACCTGCACCAGGAATGAGTCTGACTTACTGCTGGCAATGCAAACCAAACTCCTGCTCTGGTCATACAGGGACCGAATGACCTGCAGCAGTGGGCCCTGAACCCCATAATCCCAAAGCACCCCCCCCCACAGGACGTCATGACGGACAGGATTGTAAGCCTTCTCCAGGTCCACAAAATGCATGTAGACTGGTTGGGCAAACTCCCATGCACCTTCCAGTACCCTTGCAAAAGTAAAGAGCTGGTCTAGTGTTCCACGTCCAGGATGAAAACCACTTTGTTCCTCCTGAATCTGAGGTTCGACTATCGACCAGACTCTCCTCTCCAGCACCCCAGCATAGGCTTTCCCAGGGAGGCTGAGAAGTGTGATTTCCCCCCCCCCCAATAGTTGCAACACACTCTCCACTCTCCGGTCCCCCTTTTTGAAAAGGGGGACCATTGCCCCAGTCTGCCAGTCCAGAGGCACCTGTCCCCAACCTCCATGCAATGTTGAAGAGGTGTTTCTGCCAAGACTGCCCAACCCAACAACATCCAATGCCTTTAGGAACTCGGGGTGAATCTCCTCCACCCCCGGAGCCTGGCCACCGAGGAGCTTTTTAACCACCTTGGCAACCTCATCCCCCATGATGGGCGAGTCCTCTCAATTGCCCTCGGACGACATGAGGGTGGGATTGAGGAGATCCTCGAAGTATTCCTTCCACCACTGGACAATATCCCCAGTTGAGGTCAACAGTACTCCATCCCCACTGTAGACAGCACTGCTTACCCCTCCTGAGCCACCAGATGGTTTGCCAGAATCTCCTCAAGGTCGAACAAAAGTCGCTTTCCATGACATCCCCACACCATAGTTTTTGCTTCAGTGACCCCCAGAGCCATATTCCGCTTGGCCTGTCGGTACCAGTCAGCTGCCTCTGGAGACCCACAGGCTAACTAAGCCCATTAGGACTCCTTCAGCTTGACTGCTCCCCTCACCACAGGTGTCCACCTGTCCGGAGATTACCGCCATGATAGGCACCAACAACCTTGCAGCCACAGCTCCACATGACCGCCTCAGTAATGGAAGTGTGGAACATGGTCCACTCGGACTCAATGTCCCCATCCTCCCCCGGTATACAGTTGAAGCTCTGCCAGAGGTGGCAGTTGAAGATCCGATGGATAGGAGCCTCCGCCAGATGTTTCCAGCATACCCTCACTACACACTTGGGCGTACCAGGTCTGTCCGGCATCCTCCTCCACCATCTGATCCAGATCGCTACCAGGTAGTGATCAGTTGACCGCTTCGCTCCTCTCTTCACCCGAGTGTCCAAGACATACGGTCACAGATCAGACGAAACAACTACAAAGGCGATCATCGATCTACGGCATAGGGTGTCCTCGTGCCACGTGCACTTATGGACACCCTTATGCTTGAACATGGTGTTCATTATGGACAAACTGTGCATGGCACAGAAGTCCAACAACAGAACACCACTCAGATTCAGATCGGGCAGGCCGTTCCTCCCAGTCACACCCCTCCAGGTCTCACCGTCATTGCCCATGTGAGCGTTGAAGTCCCCCAGTAAAACAATGGGGTCACCTTGCGGTGTACTCTCTAGCACCCCACTCAAGGACTCCAAGAAGGCCAGGTACTCTGAACTACCACTTGGCGCATAAGCGCAAATGACAGTCAGAGACCATTCCCTGACCCAAAGGTGCAGGGAAACTACTCTCTCATTTACTGTGGAGAACGCCAATATTAGCATGCCGAACTGTGGACACCCTTGGAACCAATAGCTCCATCCCTGTCTGGTGCCACTCACCCTTGGCAACTCCAGCTTGGAAGAGAGTCCAACCCCTTTCCAGGAAATTGGTTCCAGAGTCCAAGCCATGCACTGAGGTGAGCCCAACTATATCTAGTCAGTACCTCTTAACTTCCCGCACAAGCTCAAGCTCCTTCCCCACCAGAGAGGTGACATTCCATGTCCCAAAAGCCAGTTTTATCATCCAGGCATCACTATGCCAGGGCCTCCGCCTTTGGCTGCCACCCAATCCACAATGCACCGGACCCTTACGGCCCCTCCTGCGGGTGGTGGGGTCTACATGAGGATATGAAAAATTTAGCTACATTCACCCTCAGACATTTCAACATTTTTATCCCCTGCTGGCCAAAAGGCCTGAAGGGAGATTATGTCGTGGCAATGTCCGTCCATCCCTCCGTCCGTCCTGGGAAGATTCTGAAATCAACTCTTCTCACAATTTTTGGAGGAATTTCATGAAACTTGACAGGATTCTTTGTTATATATTGGTAATATGCATATTGCAATTTCGTTCAATTCAGTTACGTTTTACCAGAGTTATGGCATAGTTGCCAGTGAGGGATGTTGCACTCTCAGAGCACTCTTGTTAAAAATTGACACAGAATTAGTAGTGTGTACAAACTATATAGTATGTTATAGCCTTACAGTAGTCTATTGTAATAAAAAGGCTTTAACTCAAGTAACAATGAGGAAGCATAGAACATTTAAAAATTGTATGTCAGATTATTTCTTCCGGCGGCACGGTGGTGTAGTGGTTAGCGCTGTCGCCTCACAGCAAGAAGGTCCTGGGTTCGAGCCCCAGGGCCGGCAAGGGCCTTTCTGTGTGGAGTTTGCATGTTCTCCCTGTGTCCGCGTGGGTTTCCTCCGGGTGCTCCGGTTTCCCCCACAGTCCAAAGACATGCAGGTTAGGTTAACTGGTGACTCTAAATTGACCGTAGGTGTGAATGTGAGTGTGAATGGTTGTCTGTGTCTATGTGTCAGCCCTGTGATGACCTGGCGACTTGTCCAGGGTGTACCCCGCCTTTCGCCCATAGTCAGCTGGGATAGGCTCCAGCTTGCCTGCGACCCTGTAGAAGGATAAAGCGGCTAGAGATAATGAGATGAGATGAGATTATTTCTTCCTGGCAGATTCATGTCTGAAATGCTGCAGATACTCGTCTTGCTGCAGTCAGTTAGTTATTACAATTTCCTAATGTAATAGCCTTCAGGATAATGCTTAAAGCTCATAGGCAACGGTTTTAATTTTATGCACATTTGAAACTTTATATGTTAAAAAACCCTCTAATTTTCTTCTGGTCCCAAGAAGTATTGTTAATAAGTAATAATTAAAATAAGTTAGTGCGGATTGTGGCGAATTTCTGTTCAGCTATTTTCATGGCCACTCGGTGCGTGACGTCATTTAAGACAAACAAACCGTTTGAGTTGAGTCCACTTCTGTTTACTTGCATTGTCTTTCGGCCTGAGTGCAAACGTGCGTTCAGGAATTTCCAAAGAAAAACCATGCCTTATTGTTGCGCAGTGAACTGTAACAACGGGACCAGTTCAGGAAGAAGTTTTTACCTTTTTCCGAGAGAGGAGAAGAGGCAGAGAGGGTGGATTGGCTTTTTCCGGAAGAGGAGAAGAGGCGGAGCGAGTGGATTGTGTGCGTGAAGCCAGAGGGTTGGCTTTTTCCGGAAGAGAAGAAGCAGAGCGAGAGGGTTGGCTTTTTCCAAAAAAGGAGAAGAGGCGGAGAGAGTGGATTGTGCGCGTGAAGCCAGAGGGTTGGCTTTTTCCAGAAGAGGAGACGAGGCAGAGAGAGTGAATTGTGCGCGTAAAACAAAATCAAGCAGTCAAAGAAGAAACAGACCAGCAATGCTCAAGCAAAAAGGAGAAGATTGGAGGTAAACATTTTTACTTTTGCTTGCAGTTAACAAGTCAAGAATCCTGAGGGATCCTGTACAATCATTGTGGAAATGAGACAAAGGGATATTTCCTCACTTAGAGTAGGCTATAAATAGTATAATGCCACGAATGGCAGGCTAATGTGGCCTACTGGCGCACTGTCAAGTACTGTAATCGTTACCTATGTCCACTGGGGAGGGTGGTTTAATTATTCTTCAAAAGGGCTCTTATTTAGTATTATGACGAAAGTAGGAATTTATCATAACTACCAGGATAAATCGTTTGGGCGCAAGTCTAGTTGCAGTCCGGGGTCACCGCGATCAGAGTCGGCCGAGTCACTGTCCAATTCTAAGGCCGCACGGTCAAACCAGTGAGCCACGGTCACCGATTGCTTCACAACGCCCATAGGTTCATACATATATGGTTTCACCTCTCGATATTCAATTTGGAGAGTTCCTACTTCAAAATCGCTATCAGACATTTTACACAACCTCTCATGACCAAAGTCTGTACGCGTGTGCTCGGTTCGCAGGTAAACACAGAGCTGCTCCCAGTCTGTTTGGCTTAAATGACGTCACGACGACTGTCCCCTGACGGTGAAAGTGCGCATAAGTGAGATGTAAACAAACCTTCGGAAATTGGGCAAAACAGTATATTTTAACCGTTTTATTCAATTTTAGGGTGCAAATTAGACACTAGGAAAATTGAATTTGCTTTTTGGTTTGTTCTTCTAGACAATAAAGTTGATATTCTATGTTTCACCTCCGACCATTGCCTATGATCTTTAATGTGCATTAACCTGTTCCAACTGACTCGCACCATTTTAAACGGCATACAAATAACATAGTATACCCCCTGTTTACTATTACCGAAACTGCAACAAAAAGTGGTACGTCTAATTTGTGTATTTGTCTAATATTTTATTATTCATGATAACCCCCTTGGCATAGAGAGTAGAAATCTTTGGAGAAATAATTCTTCACTTTTTATTTTTTCTTTGCTGGAGATGTTACATTCCTTTACTGAGTCTTAAGATTTCTAAGAGGTGTTTTGCAGCATCCCAGTCAGATGACGTAATTCAAGGCGTGGCCCAGTGGCATACTTGGGGGCATTTCATGGGTTGTGATCTAGTATCTAGCCTGCATATAGATCATGATTGACATCCACCACCAATTGGGCCAGCCTCTGCTTAAACAAGAGAGCCCCTTGTGTCTTTCTGATGTGACAGATGAACATTGGGTCTGAGAAACAGATGGCTGATATCCAACCTAAATACTGTAGTACTATATGGCGTACACTGGGCACAAGAAGGAACAGACTTGACTTTCTGGAACGCTGCAAAACTAGTTGGTTGATTTTTGCAGTGTTTCTCCATAGACCTGAAGGTCCTGGGCAGGGTATATGGTACTGATAAAGACTAATGCTGCGTGATTTAAAGACCTGCTGTATATGGCCAAAAGTATGTGGACACTTGAGTATTGAACATCCAATTCCAAAACCATGGGAATTAATATTGATTTATTCTCCCTTTATGCTATATCTGCCTCCACGCTTCGTTGAAGGCTTTTCACTAGATTTTGCATTGTGTCTGTGTTGTCAACTAAAACAAGGGAAAAGTTCACCCAACTTTTTTACTTGGGAGCAAATGAACAAATCAGATATAACACAATCTTTGTCGTGTCTGAACATTCTGGCTTCATGAAACAAACAGATTCCTCAAACGAATTCAATTAAATTATTTCAATTAATGGTATCTACCTACCCACCCACCCACCCTCCAGATCAAGTAGGGGAAAAAATTATGAAATCCAAAGTTTGTTTGTATGTGGGAATCATAAAACATCGATAAAAATGTGTCTTCCACATAAATTTATGAAGTTTTATTCTGAGCTTTTCGACCTATGGTCCATCATCAGGGACAGAGTGCAATATGTATTTACAAACATCAACAAGCTAGTTTAATAAAATAACTAAACTATTGCGTGTTATAACGGGTCGTGCGCTTGTAAAATAAAATTATGGAATCATTCAATACTGAGGGGAAATATGGAAATATGAGGGGAAATACCTTGTAATTTGCATTTCTAAAAGCACAAATCTAAAAATGCAAATTCGTTTGCAGTTTACAGACCTTAACAAGCTACTGGACTGGGCTAATTGAAAGGAAACATGGCCTCAACAAGAGAGTTGTCAACTAAAACAATGGAATTGATTATTAAACTCCTTCAAGAAGGAAATCCAGTAAAGCCTAGGTCACAACCAGACGTACGATTTTTTGGCCGTGCGATTTTTGGCGTTTCCCAAATCGCTGCTTTTTTTTTTTTTTTGTTCATGGAGAAAGACGCATGTTGGCCATAAGTTTCTCTTGCAACCTGCAAAAAACTAAGCGCCCATAGAGTTTGTTTGACATGACAAAGAACCTCTGCGGCCAGTCTACGGCTCGAAAATCAGCACGTCCGTGTGTTTCTTGCACGTAGACCGGCCGTAGGAGCACATACGGCCGGTTGTGACCGAGGCTTGTTGAATACACTTGAGTGCCTTCCTCAGCTACCTTAGCAGGTAGCTGTAGCCTTAGGCCAGGGGCAGATGTCATCAGGTGGTGTCCAACCTTCACTGGGTGTTTTGGCCCTCAACCACAACACCCTCCAGTTGGTGGGCCTGCAGTGAGTGGCCAGCTCACTGCCCATCTGCCCCTGGCTTCCAGCTTCCCTCCTCTCTCTTGCTCCAAATCCAGCATGAGGCACGTTCCGCCTCCTCCCCCATCCGGCAAGCTGCTTGCTTCTTACTCTGCTCATCCACCCCTATGGCAGAAAGGAAACTCCATACAGACCTTGCTGGAAAGCCCCTGCACCCTATCTCTACAGGGAAAACCCACGCCTGCCAGCCTCTGTCTCGGCAGTCTTGGGCCAGCTGTTGGTATTTTGCAGCTTTCCTTTCATGGGCCTCCTCGCAGCCCTCTTCCCATGGCACTGTCAGTTCAACCAGGATTATCTTCTGGTCCTTGGTTGACCACAGCACTGTCAGGTCGGAGGGTTGTTTGCACCACCTCAGGAAACTGCAGCCTCCTCCCAAGATCCACCCTCATCCCCAAGGAGCTTGCAGCGTGAAGAATGCTGGGTCTTTTCCTTTTATTGGGCCTAGCTCCTTCCTTAAGGAAGGTGATGGCTCTCTGTGCGGTTGTGTGGGCTGGTCTCTTCTTAACCCTCTCCCGCTCTATGGTGTCGGCCAATGAGAGGAGCACTTTGTCGTGACGCCACCTATACCGCCCCTGGGTTAAAGATGTTTTGCACCCAGACAGTATATGGGCCAAGGTCCCCCTCTTGCCGCACAACTTACAAAGCGGATCCTCTCTTAGCCCCCATGTGTGCAGATGTACTGGGGAGGAGAGGGTGTCATAAACAGACCGCAAGAGGAAGGAGATGCGATAGGGCTCCAGGCACCACAGATCCCTCCATGTGACTTTGCGCCTGGGCAAATCCCATTTTGTCCAGGCCCCCTGGGAACTTTGCTGCACCGCTCTGGCTACTCGTTTCTCCTCCTCCCTGCTCCTCACTTCCGCCTGCACCATGCCTCGCCTGGTTCTTGTATTTGCGCCTCCCCAGGTTTGAAATTGTGCAGAGCCGAGGCCTTGTCGGTGGATGCACTGGTTGCCAACTATATCCCGCAACTTCAGGGAACTGACTGCCTGTTCCACAGCTGCAGTGGCAGCCCACTTGCGTCCAGACCTGGTTGTCATGCCAGCTTGTCTGATGAGGTCGTCGTTGGAGTCCCTCAGACTTAGGACAACTCTGCATTTTGCCACCTTGTACTCCTCAATTACTGATGACAGGGGGAGTTGCAGTTGACCAGACCTGATGTAAAGGCCCACTGATAAGAAGCTTGGGGGAATGCCCAGCCACCTCCGCAGGTGCTTGTTGGTCCTCCTCTCAATGACCTCGATGGTAGTCATGGGAAACTCAGACCGTGAATAGCCAAAGGAGCCTGGGCAAGAGGCCATGTTGATAAAGCCAGGTCTTGAACTTGCCCGGGAGTAAAGACTTGTCAATCTTCTTCAGCCATTCCTCGGTCTGCTTCACCGCCTCAGCAACATTGGCACCATCCGTCAGTGACGCGTTAAACCACTTTCCCAGGCATTTTACTGGGTTGCCCTCGATGGATGGAATGACCTCACCCTGGACTTGAAGGCTGAACTTGCTGGTGACTCTGCCTTTCTTAATAACCATGCTCCTGGACTTCCTGGCTTTGAACAGCATCCCTGCCCAGGAGGCGACGCTGCCTAATGTTTCCAGCACCCATCTTGCTTGGACGTGCGTCACAGTCGTTACTGTGATGTCATCCATGAACGCTCGCAGCACTGGCTGCACAACACCGGATTCCAATCTAGGGCCCTGGGTTATGCCCTCTGCTGCGGATAACAGTAGGTTCATTCCCATAATGAACAAGATGGGGGAGATGGTGCACCCTGTTGGAATCCCCTTTTGGAGGTCCAGCCAGCTGGTGGTAAAGAGTGCCGATGTAAACCTGAGTCGAAATCCTGCAAGGTAGTTGGTAATCATGCCTCGGATTGCCACAGGGATGTAATAATGGTCAAGTCCTTCTTGGATGAGATCATGTGGAATTGACCCATAAGCATTGGCAAGGTCTAGCCAGACGACTGTTAAGTCGCTTTTCTTCCGTTTTGCTTCTTGGATCAGTTGGCTGATCATCGAGGTGTGTTCCAGACAGCCCGAAAAGCCTGGGATGCCACCTTTCTGGATAGATGGGTTGATATAGTGGTTTTGCGTCATGTAGGAAGTAATTCTTCGTGCCAGAACAGAGAAAATCTTACACACTACGCTAAGAAGAGAGATTGTTCTAAACTGGGAGATTGCGGAGGACCCCTCCTCTTTCGGAACAAAACATCCCTCAGCCAACTTCCAGCTTGGTGGAATTGTCCCCTTGGCCCAGATCTTCCTCATGGTTTTCCACAACCTCTTGAGAAGCTTGGGGCATTTCTTGTATACCTTATATGGTATACCACTTGGCCCAGGGGCAGCCGATGATTTGGCCTTGCGGACAACGTCTTGAACTTCTTGCCATGTGGGTTCCTTCACATTCAACTCAGTTATTGGCTTCTCAGGCCTAGAAATGTTGCGGTTGGCCCTTAGACCCTGACTCCTATTAGGGTCGCTGTGAGCTTCCACAAGGAACTCTTCAACCTCCGCCTTTGAGTTGCAGAGTGAGCCAGATTTTTGTTGGCCAAGAAGAGACTTCGTGAAGCTATATGGGTCTTTTACAAACTGAGCTCTCCTCTTCTCTTTTTTCCGACGCTGCTTCCGGAGGTGCTCTGCTGTCCTGACCCTGCACAGTTGTTCCCGCAGCTTACTTGTTAGGTCTTTGATACCTTCCTTCTCGGTTGGTGAGCTGATCTTAAATTGTTTGTTAAGGGCCTTTATCTCGCTTCTCAGGTGACAAATCTCCCTCCTGTTTGGCTGCGGTTGACGCTGGCCTTTCTGCTCCATAATGCCAAAACGTTCCTTGGCGAGGTTGTACACTATGGTTGTCAGTGCATCGATCTTCCTATGTACTGAGCCTGATGCAGTTGCTTCCAGGATGCCATCTAGGTCGTCATCCAGCTGCATCCAGGCATTGTTGTCTGCCATCTTTGGCCATTTAATCCTCTCTCTCCTTACCAATTGGATTGGGGTGGTTGGAGGGGGGTTCCCATGGACTGGTCTCTGGTGCTGGGGCAGCTCAGGTGCGGAAAGATCTTCAGCACTGTGGGGTGCTTCCTGGCTGTAGTTCTCCATCGTCTGACCAGACTCTGGGTCTATGTGCTGCTCCTGAGTTGCTGATGTTCTGCACTTGGACCTACTCTGGTGTTGCTTGAGTCCTCTGGTGCTTTTGCAGATCTTCCCGCAATGGCACCTCATAGTGTACTCCACTCCAGTCAGTGTGGATTGCTTGAGCTTTCTCATAGTCATGTTTCTTGTCCTGGCCGATACCGGTGTATCCGTCCCGTTGAGTCTCTCTTCCGCCCCCCCGGGAGACTCTGGGGGTGTTGTTCGTTTAGTTCCTTCTTAGCTTTGGGTGGTGCCCTCTTACGAGTGCTGCTCACAGGATTGCTAGCCCTGTGTGCCCGCGCCAGTCTTTCCTGGAGGTCAGCTGTCTCTCCAGCATCACCAACCTTTCTCGGTTGTCATCTAGTCTAATTCCTAGACGCCACTGGTAACCCAGAGATGACTTGTTGAATACACTTAAGAGTGCCTTCCTCAGCTACCTTAGCAGGTAGCTGTAGCCTTAGGCCAGGGGCAGATGTCATCAGGTGGTGTCCAACCTTCACTGGGTGTTTCGGCCCTCAACCACAACACCCTCCAGTTGGTGGGCCCGCAGTGAGTGTTGCAAAAAGTGTTGGTTGTTCACAGTTAGCTGTGTCTAAAATTTGGTGCAAGTATAAACAAAACGGGAAGGTTATAAAAGGAAAACATACAGATCAAAACATAATAGGAAACTCAAAGCAATATGCCTTAAATATAAAATGGCCAACAAAACAAATGAAAAACCAGTGGGCAAAACAGGAGTCAATGTATATGACAGAACTGTTAGAAATCAGCTAAATAAAATGGGATTTACATCCAGAAAAGCCAAATGAAAAACCAGCACTAACACCTGAACAGAAGAAAACAAGGTTACAGTGAGGTAAAGAGAAGCAGTCATGGAGTTATGGATGATTGGTGAACTCTGGCTTGCTCATTAAAGGTCTAAATCGACATCAGGATTTCTGTAAAACTGCTGTACAACAATGAGCCTCATTTATCAAGCTGGATCCAAATGAATTTATGCACAAATCTTTTGTAGGAGTATTTGTACAAGAGATTTGATATTCATGAAAATTCTGTCAGTATGGATAAACATTCAGTTTCTACTCATGGTCCTTGAGTGTTTAAATTTACACAAGTTTTAACTAATGTAAACCTCAGCGTGATCGACTTCAGATCATGCAATTTGTATAGTTTAGTGTACTTTTTATCTACGGAACATACTGATGAGGTTACATTGCTTATTTTACTACGTTTATTGCATTTAGTAGATGCCCTTATCCAGAACAAGTCTTATAAAAGTGCTTTGGAGTCTCGATCAAAAACTCATCCACATGCTAATTCACTAGGACAATGACTTTTTTGACAATGATATTGAGAAGATTTTGTGAAACCCAGACATTCTATGTTCCTGTCATTAATTAAAGGATATAATAAATAAAGAATACTAGCCAACCCAAACCCATACATTAAGACAAATAAAACTGATGATTCAAATATTAAATGTTTGTCATAGAAATGAGTCAAAATAAGTTCTACATCTGTCTTGCAGCCTTTACCCTGATTGTTCATTGCATGCTCCAGCTGTCTGTGCACTTGCCCCCAAACCTCCATAAAGTTCATCATTAAATGCAAATGAGCTGTATTGGGAAAACACTTTGCACGTTTTGGCGATCAGCATATGCACACGATTACGAAGAAAATCAACCTTTCAGAAACATTTAAGAAGAGTACTTGTACTGTGGTACTTGAGATTCTTCCCAGTAAATGTGGCAAACTTTGCTTTATGTTTAGTAGTTAACAATATTCTTGTTTCTTGACCATTGGGAAGTTTTACTATCTGGTTTATTAATTTATCAGACAATGTGTCAGAAATTTGGAGCCCATAAAAGTCCATATTGAAAATAAATCTGGTGTTAAGTTTGTTTTACCTTGTCCTGGTGAAAAGAGTATAAAAGGGCTTACATAATTTGTGCCTTAATTGTAAATTTAAATTGGTATTGTTCCTTAAATTGTAAATCGGTTTCTATAATGAAGTATGTAATTTAACTTTACGCTGTCTAACCAGATGTTTGTAAATTATATATAACAGCATGTATGGTATTTTCAAAATTAAAATAAATGTAGGTGTATTAATTTATTTTCTGTACTATTTACAATTTTAGTGATATTGAACTTGGAAGTGTTCAATTTTGTTGTGTTTGTATTGTATTTTTAAATGTTTGTCTTATCTCACTTACAGATACTGGCTTCTGGTATGTCCGTTTTTATATTCAGCACAGAACTCGGACCCGTAACATTATGCTGGTGAGGTGCTAGCTTTAGTCATTGGGATAGTTTTTATTTTCTACAAAGGTATATTCAGGACCTTTTTGTGATTAGTAATTACATTGCAATCCTGCTATAACAAACTCCTTGGGGGACATCTGAATAGTTCATTATGCTGAAAGTTTGTAATACTGAAATGGACCCACTTGTCACAGACACTCACTCTGACGCAAAAAAAGACCAACTGTGTTTAATTTATATTTACACTTAATTCACTTATATATTTATGAAGTAAAGGAAATAAGTCACACTCACTGTCGTTTGCTTGCCACATCATCTTTGTTTTCAACCCATCGTGTTGATTGCAGTGATGGATGAAGTCTCGGAGCTCTTTTTCTTTAAAAGTTGAAATTGAATTTTTCTGGGTACCATATTTTTTTTTTTAGATAAATTTGTTGCTTTCTCACCACACTTTAAATATGAAGTTTGTCTTCAACAGTGTCACATCCACACACAGCAGCACACCTTGAACTGCTACTCATGTACACGCACAGTGCCATTAGGACTAATTACCATGCACCTGTTCTGAATTAGTGCAATCACAGCGCAAGCTTATAAGGACTCTCTCTACACACAGACTTTGTGAAGTATACGTGCTGTACCTTGTGTCTCACTTTACCAAGCTTTTTGTAGCGCTGTGTTGATATTCTGGTTTCTGACTTTTGTATTTTGCCCTTTTGTCTCTGCCTTTAATATCCTCTCTGTGCCTCACTTGCCCATTGCCAGTTTCTTGACTCTGAATTTTGATCACTGATTTGGATCTCTTTGCCAGTGTGCTTTTTAAATAAAACTCTTCCAGCAAATACATCCATCTATCACCTGTATTTTCTGACAGATGGAAAGTATCTTATGTTTACGAGTAACCATGACAACAGTGCTTACAGAGTAGACTCGAGTAAAACTCCTTTTAGCTCATAAGTCTTTTTTTTTTTTTTTTTTTTAATTCAGTATTTTGGTGATTTTTTTTTTTTTAAGTCAATGATCGCCGTTCTCAATAATTGTAAATGATGGATACCTAAGCGTGGCTAGTTCAGCCTTTGTTTTATGGCATTAACACATACTTGACACCTAACTGCAGGCTTCATTACTTATTGCTTTGTTTCTGGTGGGAAGAGGAGCACATGGCTCAGTGGTATGTTTTTGAAGACTCAGCCTCATTGTCGTTCAAGGTGGGGGGCATGAACTTAGTTTGTGAAATGCAAAAGTTTGTGGTAAGAGTTTGTTATAGTGGGGTTGCAGTGTATTGTGAAATTTAGAAGAGCAGTGTACTATAAAATTAATAAATGCTCTTTGTCCACAATATGGATTACCACTTCTTTTTTTTTTTTCTTCCTCCTTACAGCATCCTTACAAACCATGCTGGTGAGGCACTGTCCATATATGCTAACAGACTTCTGGAGAGCTAAAAACCAATTTCATTACATAATCATATAATGATACTTTATCTTTACTTATCTTTCTTTCTTTAAAAGATTAAACAATAACAGCTGACAATCACAGCACTTCAGAGGCGCGCCAGAATATTTAATATAAAAGAATGTAATTTCCAGATGTTTGTGTTTTGTATACTTGCATACCTGTGATAACAGAAAATTTAATTCTTTACTGTAATAGGAACTGATGATGGCATGGTCTGCACAGGCAACACACTGTCTAAATATACTAACAAATGGGTAAAAACCAAGTGTGTGTGTGTGTGTGTGTGTGTGTTATACATACACAACCCCAATTCCAATAAAGTTGGGACACTGTGTGAAACAAAGAAAAACAGAATGTGAAGATTTGAAAATCATGGAAACTCCTATATTTCACTGAAAATAGTACAAAAGCAATGTATCAAATGTTGAAACCGAGATTGATTGATTGTTTTTTGAAAAATATATGCTCATTTTGAATTTGACGTTGGCAACATTTCAGTTGGAACAGGGGCAACAAAAGACTGAAAAAGTTGTGTAATGCTAAAAAAAAAACCCACCAATTTGGTTAATTGGCAACAGGTCAATAACATGATTGTGTATAAAAAGAACATCCCAGAGAGACGGAGTCTCTCAGAAGTAAATATGAGGAGGGGTTCACCACTCCTGTGAAAGACTGCATGGGCAAACAGTGCAGCAATTTAAGAATAATGTTCCTCAATGTAAAATTGCAAAGAATTTGGGGATCGCATCTGTGGTACATATCATGAAAAGGTTCAGAGAATCTGGAGAAATCTCTGTATGCAAAAGACAAGATGGAAAACTAACATTGGATGCCTGTGATCTTCAGGCCCTCAGGCAACACTGCATTAAAACCAGACACGTGTCTGTAGTGGAAATCACTGTATGGGCTCAGGAACACTTCAGAAAACCATCGTCTGTGAAAACGGTTCATTACTGTATCCACAAATGCAGGTTAAACCATATATAACCAATATCCAGAAACACCACCACCTTCTCTGGGCCCAAGTTCTTTTACGTTGGACTGAGGCAAAGTGGAAAATTCTCCCAAGGTCTGACAAATCAAAAGTAGAAATTTTTTTTTTTAGAAATCTCCTCTAACCTGGAGAAATCACGTTCTCCAGGCTAAAGAGGAGAGGGACCATCCAGCTTATCAGTGCACAGTTGAAAAGCCAGCATCTGTGATGGTATGAGGGTGCAGTAGTGCATATGACATGGGTAGCTTGTACATCTGGGAAGGCATCATTAATGCTGAATTTATATCCACACAAAATCAAGGAAGGCCTTCCTTCTTTCAGCAAGACAATGTCAAACCGCTTTCTGCACATATTAAAACTGCGTGGCTCCATAGTAAAAGAGTCCAGGTGCTAAACTGGCCTACCTGCAGTCCAGACCTGTCTCCCATTTGAAAATATTTAGCACATTATGAAGCACAAAATACAACAAGGAAGACCCCGGACTATTGAGCAACTGAAAATTAATATCGGGCAAGAATGGGACAACATTTCTCTTTCAAAACTACAGCAATTGGTCTCCTCAGTTCCCAAATGTTTAGTGTGTTGTTAAAAGTAGAGGTGATTTACGTTAATTTAGACAAACGCAGATAATTTAATACAGGGATTCTTGAGATGAGGGACAAAACCTGTCCGGAAGATAAAACTCATTGTAATGATTAAAATGTGTTTAGAAAATGTCAAATAACTTGATTAAACAATAAAACAACAGCATATATATATACTACAAAATGTTAATTAATGTTTTTTTACACATATATTGTATTTTAAATAGCCTAGTGTGCTGCCTGAACCTAAAAATACCCATGTCCGAAAGCACGTTTCATGACTTCACAATACTTAATTGTTTAAAGTACATTAAAACAAACAAAATTGCTACTGTGATCATGTATTTTAAATGAATATTCAACCTGCGTAGGAACCAACCATTTAAAAAATATATTTATGTACTTTTTACGGGATTGAAATCGTGTCCGGACTTTCTGTCAACACCATAAGATTTTTCTAAAAACGCAAAAAATCAGGCATTATAGTGGCCAACTCACATTCTAAGGACCCCTTTTCTGCTCCCTGTGTGGTGGACATGCCATGAGGGCTCTGCTCTGGTAAGTTAATATTTCACATATTTGTCTTAAATTATCTTCTTTTACAAAACCACCTATGTCACAACCATAGAGTGTCAACACCATGGTCGATAAAATTCAAGGTTTATGTGATTTTATTCAGAAATAAAAGTTTAATCTAACTTTATTTTGGAGGCCATAAGCAGCTGGTGAAAAACAAGATGGCTCCTGCAAAGAAAACACGTTATGATGAAAAGTTGAAGATTTCGTCAACTCCGTAAGACTCCATCAGACGTCAACTCCATAAGAAAATTTGTCTTATGGAGTTGACCACTTAGCTTATGGTGTTGACAAATGGGACTTGAATGTATTATTTACCCATTTAATTAAATTTTATACATTGACATTGTAGTTTTATTATTTTATATTTTAATAACATACATTCATTCAATATGAAATACACAGAAGATAATTATTTCTTTTGTAATACTGAATTCAGTCTGTATGTACTGTGTGCGCGCGCGTGCGTGTTCATTATGTGAGAAATAAGTAAGTTACAATACAATACACATTATGTTTTCCATTTAAGGTGCTTAAATAACGAAGAGCTTTTGTATTATTTGAACAATCATATTTGTTGAATATGGTATAATTATTATTATGCTGATTTCAATCTGCCTATTATAAGGAAAGTAAGTCAAGTACACACATGTATACATGTACATGTTTTGAGTCTCTCTCTCTCTCTCTCTCTCCCCCCCCCCTCTATATATATATAGTATAGAGAGAGAGAGAGAGAGTCTCAAAACATGTATACATGTGTGTACTTGACTTACTTTCCATATATGTGTGTGTGTTCTTCACTAAATACAACATTGTACATTTGTCCACTTCAGGCTAGAATGACATTGGATGAGTTCAAGATTTTCAGAAATGTTTACATTCAAAGGCTGAATTACTGAATGTTCTGAATGTTCTTTGTCCATGATCCACATATTTGATGAGATGGACTGTTCAAGAGATTAGAAAAGTCTACTGCCCAGTTACTGTTTTTAAAGTGGGTGTGAGTGCAAAAAAAAGAGTTTTTGAAGTTCAATGGTCATGGTAAATGAAGTTATACCCTGTTCTCTTCTAATCCGTCAACACCGTAAGATGTGTGTCAACTCCGTCAACAGCTCGTCAACTCCATAAGATGAGTTTTCTTTTCATTTTTGTTTTTAAAAGGAGATTTTATTATATTGTCTCAGATTATCTCAATAAAAACACTGCATTTCCTAAATGAATTTGTAATTTTTATATAGCTGAATACCATTGTCTGTTTTTTAGATTAAAAACTAAATGTGAAAATGTATATTTCCCCACTAATAATAAGCGATAGCTCCATAATTTATTTTAAGTAATCGTAGTAGTTTGAAAATGTGGATAGATCAGCACAGATTAAAATTATCTCCAATATTCAAAAGAACTGCAATAATTTTATTCAAAATACATATTTTCTAGGTTTCTGTATGTCTTATGGTGTTGACAAAATTCCATGCTTGTCCAGCAATCATGACAAAAATGTTAAAAATGTTAAACCTGGGAGATTGTATTTTGACAGCATTAAAAGGCCAACATCTGGGGCAACTATAATATATAAATATATTTTGGAAAAATCAACATTTTATTTTTAGAAATTAAAAACCCATTTTATCCCTTGTCTCAAGAATCCCTGAATACAGAAACAATTACACTTGCAAACAAAACGGAAAAGGCTTGCAACACTTGCACAAATAGGCACAGTGATGAACATGCCCCTGTCCCAACTTTTTTGAAACATGTTGCTGACATCAAATTCAAAGTGAGTATGTAATGAAAAAAAAAATCAATATTTGATATGTTGTCTTTGTACTATTTTCAATGAAATATAGGAGTTCCATGATTTGCAAATTATTGCATTCTGTTTTTATTTACAGTTTACACAGCGTCCCAACTTTTTTGGAATTGGGATTGTACAACCCCGATTCCAAAAAAGTTGGGACAAAGTGCAAATTGTAAATAAAAACGGAATGCAATGATGTGGAAGTTTCAAAATTCCATATTTTATTCAGAATAGAACATAGATGGCATATCAAATGTTTAAACTGAGAAAATATATCATTTAAAGAGAAAAATTAGGTGATTTTAAATTTCATGACAGCACGTCTCAAAAAAGTTGGGACAAGGCCATGTTTACCACTGTGAGACATCCCCTTTTCTCTTTACAACAGTCTGTAAACGTCTGGGGACTGAGGAGACAAGTTGCTCAAGTTTAGGGATAGGAATGTTAACCCATTCTTGTCTAATGTAGGATTCTAGTTGCTCAACTGTCTTAGGTCTTTTTTGTCATATCTTCCGTTTTATGATGCACCAAATGTTTTCTATGGGTGAAAGAGCTGGACTGCAGGCTGGCCAGTTCAGTACCTGGACCCTTCTTCTACGCAGCCATGATGCTGTAATTGATGCAGTATGTGGTTTGGCATTGTCATGTTGGAAAATGCAAGGTCTTCCCCTGAAAGAGACGTCGTCTGGATGGGAGCATACGTTGCTCTAGAACCTGGATATACCTTTCAGCATTGATGGTGTCTTTCCAGATGTGTAAGCTGCCCATGCCACACGCACTAATGCAACCCCATACCATCAGAGACGCAGGCTTCTGAACTGAGCGCTAACAACAACTTGGGTCATCCTTCTCCTCTTTAGTCCGAATGACACTGTGTCCCTGTTTTCCATAAAGAACTTCAAATTTTGATTCGTCTGACCACAGAACAGTTTTCCACTTTGCCACAGTCTGTTTTAAATGAGCCTTGGCCCAGGGAAGACGTCTGCGCTTCTGGATCATGTTTAGATACGGCTTCTTCTTTGAACTATAGTTTTAGCTGGCAACAGCAGATGGCACGGTGAATTGTGTTCACAGATGATGTTCTCTGGAAATATTCCTGAGCCCATTTCGTGATTTCCAATACAGAAGCATGCCTGTATGTGATGCAGTGCCCTCTAAGGGCCCGAAGATCAGGGCACCCAGTATGGTTTTCCAGCCTTGACCCTTACACACAGAGATTCTTCCAGATTCTCTGAATCTTTTGATGATATTATGCACTGTAGATGATGATATGTTCAAACTCTTTGCAATTTTGCACTGTCGAACTCCTTTCTGATATTGCTCCACTATTTGTCGGCGCAGAATTAGGGGGATTGGTGATCCTCTTCCCATCTTTACTTCTGAGAGCCGCTACCACTCCAAGATGCTCTTTTTATACCCAGTCATGTTAATGACCTATTGCCAATTGACCTAATGAGTTGCAATTTGGTCCTCCAGCTGTTCCTTTTTTGTACCTTTAACTTTTCCAGCCTCTTATTGCCCCTGTCCCAACTTTTGAGATGTGTTGCTGTCATGAAATTTCAAATGAGCCAATATTTGGCATGAAATTTCAAAATGTCTCACTTGTACACACACACTTATTTTTATTTTTTTTATTGCTGGATATAAGCAGTCACGCTCGGGCTGAAATAAAAACTACTCGAAACCCCCCAAAATACAAAAAAAGCAACAAAATATGGAATGAAAGTAGTTGATGGTAAGAATGTGCATCTTTTTAAAAAAAATTTAACAATTACAGCATTTTTTCACAAATTGTAACTGTCATTTCGGCAGTTTGTTTACATTATAAGCAGAAATGATTGTCAGACATTTTGTATACAGTTTTTATCAAATTTGCAAAAAAAAAAATGTTCTGTATCTCAAAATCCAATGAATGGATAGAATAAAACAATTATTCCACTCAATCTCATCGTACATGGCTTATAGCCAACTCCGTGCTATGCACCTCACGTACGACTTGATTTCGTGGAATAACTGTTGTTATTGTCCTATACACACAATGTGTGTATATGTTTTACACAAAAATATATTCGTCATTCCCTGACTTATGAAGGTCAACACACTTCCTCATTTGGTTTGTGTATTCCCTTGTCTTTCCCATGCTGATGAATGACTAGGGGAATCTGGCCTCTGTGTCACCTCATATTTGTACCCCACTTAATCAGGAAGTCGTGTATTACAGCTTTAATGTTCCTACACATTCCAATCAACTCAAAAAATGTACCATTTAAATGTGACCTATGCTTCAGTTATAATTTTCAGGGGTGCCAATAAAGTCACATGTATATTTTTTTTTCTTTAATAAAACCATTCAATTAAAGTTTGGATTTTTCTCATTTTTTCAGTGTGTGATGAAGCTCCTTAAAAAAATGTGGATGTTTTTCTAACCCTTTTTTATCAGTCTTTACAAGGGGGACAGTAATCATGGAGGGCACTGTATATGGCTTTCGCTTTGTGTGGTAGAGGTGGTGATTAACTGTATTTACTGTGTTTGCCAAAGTGTTCCTGAGCCCATGTAGTAATATCCTTGATGCAGTCATGTCAGTTTTTAATGCACTGCTGCTTGAGGGATCAAAGGTCATGGGTGTTCAAAGTTGGTTTTCAGCCTTTCCCTTTATGTGCAGAGATTTCTCTGGATTCTCCAAATCTTTTGAGAAATGATATGGATTGTTGATGAAATCCCCAAATTCCTTGTAATTGTACTTTGAGAAAAGTTGTTCTTAAACTGTTGGAGTATTTGCAAATGCAGTTTTTCCACAGTGTCATGAACCTCACCTCATCTTTCCTTGTGAACCATGGAGCCTTTCCAGTTAAGTCAAGTCAAGTTTATTTGTATAGCGCTTTTAACAATAAACATTGTCGCAAAGCAGCTTTACAAAATTTAAACATGAGCTAATTTTATCCCTAATCTATCCCCAATGAGCAAGCCTGTGGCGACGGTGGCAAGGAAAAACTCCCTCAGACGACATGAGGAAGAAAGCTCGAGAGGAACCAGACTCAAAAGGGAACCCATCATTTGGGCAACAACAGACAGCATGACTATAATAACAGTTTTAACATGAAGTCAATTTCGTTGATGTAACTCTTCATTAGTGGAAACTTGAGTGCAAAACTGTTCATGACAACTGCATTCCTAAAGTTAGCAAGTCAACTGTAGTCCTCAGCCATAAAAGCATTACTGTAAGAGACCAGAGCGTCCTCCAGGTATGACTTTCAACTGTCCTCATGGGGCCATCCTCCACAGGAGCGATGCGATGAGACTCCAACCAGACACAGGACACCAGGATGGATCAAGCAGGTCCGAGGAGCAGAGGAGGTCAGCATCTCGATCCCAGGACCGACATGTAATTCAGAGGGACAGATTTGGGGGGGAGAAAACACAGATTGTTAGGTATGCCCAATGTCACCTGAATAAGTGTTAAGTCTGTGTGGTAGGCTTGCAGATACGAGAGTCCTGACATCAGGCATAATACACAACAATGGCATGTTAATATGGTTAAAAAAATATCATGACCTGCTCTGGCTGAATGCTTGAATGGGTGATGGGTGCACACTCCTCAGCAATGAGACAGTTGGAATTATAGATCAGAGCGAGTGCAGGCAGATGGGACCCTTAGGGCTGGCCAAGATAATTCAGTTACATTTCACCGGGTCTGGGACATGTGACAGAATGTCTGACGGCCGATTCCCTGCAGGCTACGAGAGCCAGTCAAGGTCTCCACCCTCTCCACCAAAAGATTTCCTATTGACTCCATGTAACTCAGAGGGACAGATTTGGGGGGAGAGAGGGAGAGAAAACACAGGTTGTTAGGTATGCCCAATGTCACCTGAATAAGTAGGAAGAGTATACATATTGCACTGAGTACAAGCAGGGACTCCAGCAACTACCTATGACAGCATAACTAAAAGCTGGAAGGTAACACAGGCATGAGGGAGCCCCAGGACATAAAGCAGCCAGCCACTACACCGTCAACAAACTCGAGGGAGCAAGCGAGTGGGGACTGACAGCATCCATACATCCCAGTTTACCAAAACACTATGTCTGAGGACCCTCCAGATCTACACCTTTACCTCAAACACCATTAACAAAAGGCTTGACTAAACAGATATGTTTTCAGCCTAGACTTAAACGCTGAGACTGTGTCTGATTCCCGAACATTACTTGGAAAGCTGCTCCATAACTGTGGGGCTTTGTAAGAAAAGGCTCTGCCCCCTGATGTAGCCTTCACTATACGAGGTACCAGCAAATCGCCTGCACCTTTTGATCTAAGTAGGCGTGGCGGGTCATAGAGGACCAGAAGTTCACTCAGGTACTGTGGTGCGAGACCATTTAGTGCTTTAAAGGTCAATAGTAGTATTTTATAATCAATACGAAATTTGATTGGGAGCCAATGCAGTGTGAATAAGACAGGCGTGATGTGGTCATATTTTCTAGTTCTAGTAAGGACTCTTGCTGCTGCATTTAGAACTAACTGGAGCTTGTTTATGCATTTATTGGAACAACCAGACAGTAAGACATTACAATAATCTAACCTGGAGGTAACGAAAGCATGAACTAGTTTTTCCGTGTCATGTAGTGACATTAAATTTCTTATCTTAGCAATATTTCTGAGATGAAAGAAAGCTATCCGGGTAATGTTATCAATGTGCGTTTCGAATGAAAGACCGGGTTCAATAATCACCCCGAGGTCTTTTACTGCTGCGCGTGAAGAAACCGAAAGGCCATCCAGAGTTACTGTGTAATCAGAAAACTTGCTTCTAGCTGTATGTGGTCCTAGTACAAGTACTTCAGTCTTGTCAGAGTT
This sequence comes from Neoarius graeffei, assembly GCF_027579695.1. NCBI lineage: Eukaryota > Metazoa > Chordata > Actinopteri > Siluriformes > Ariidae > Neoarius > Neoarius graeffei. The sequence goes on from NC_083573.1 coordinate 20,742,596, forward strand.
AAGCAGAAGGAAATTAATAAGCATCCAGTGTCTAATGTCCTTAACACATTCCTCAATTCTATTAAGCTGGTGTCTCATCAGGTTTTGCAGAAACATACAACTGTGTGTCATCAGCATAACAGTGGAAACTAATACAATGTTTATGAATAATATCACCCAGAGGTAACATATATAAAGAAAAAAAAGCAGTGGACCCAAGACAGAACCTTGTGGAACACCAAACTTTACCTCAGTACATCTAGAAATATCACCATTTATATCAACATACTGATAACGATCAGTTAAATAAGAGCTGAGCCAGGAGAGGGCCGTTCCCTTAACTCCCACAACATTTTCTAGTCTATCCAGAAGAATGGAATGATCCATGGTATCAAATGTTGCACTAAGGTCAAGCAACACAAGTAGCGAGAGACAGCCCTGATCAGACGCCAACAGTAGGTCGTTTACTACTTTAACCAAAGCTGTCTCTGTGCTATGATTAGGTCTAAATCCTGACTGATACATTTCATGGATGTTATTCTTATGTAAATATGATCATAACTGCTGTGCCACAGCTTTTTCAAGGATCTTGGAGATTAAAGGGGAGCTTTGATATTGGCCTATAATTGGACAGCTGACAGGGATCAAGGTCAGGTTTTTTAATCAGGGGTTTGATAACTGCTAGTTTAAAGGATTTGGGTACATAGCCAATCGTGAGAGAAAAAATTATTTTTAGAAGCGGTTCAATTACTTCAGGTATTATCTGTTTGAATAGATGTGTAAGTAAGGGATCTAGTATGCAAGTTGAGGCTTTTGATGCCGAGATTAATGAAAGTAATTCAGTTTCTTTTAGGGGAGTAAAACATTTTAATTGATGATCTGATATAGTTATATTGTTAACTACAGGGTCACTTACATTGTCTGACCATAAATTAGTAGTTTGAATTTTTTGTCGGATATTCTCAATTTTGTCATTAAAAAAAATTCATGAAATCATTGCTATTACATACTGCAGGTGTGCATGTGTCTATAGTGGACTTATTCCTGGTTAATTTTGCAACAGTATTAAATAGGAATCTAGGATTATTTTTGTTATCTTCTATTAGGGAGGAGAGATATGTTGATCTCGCAGCACTAAGAGCTTTTCTATACTTCAGGAAGCTCTCCTTCCATGCTAATTTGAACACTACCAATTTTGTTTGACGCCATTTACGTTCCAATTTTCGAGTGGTCTGTTTTAATGTGCGAGTGTCATCATTATACCAGGGTGCTAATTTTTTGTCTCTGACCAATTTCCTTTTAAGAGGAGCTACATTATCTAAGGTATGGCGGAATGTTGACTCTAAGCATTCAGTTGCCTGATCAAGTTCTGCAGGGGCTGACAGTGACCCAATCAAAGTTGATAACTCTGGGAGATTATTTATAAAGCTCTGTGCAGTAGTTGACGCGAATGTACATTTAATACATTAATACAAGCGTGGTGAGGTGCATATATTATTACTCAGACATCGTTTGAATGAGATGAGATAATGATCTGAGATAACTTCAGACTGTGGAAGTATGACTATATTGTCTACGTTTAACCTGAATGTTAGTATTAGATCAAGGGTGTGACCACCATTATGGGTCGGTCCTATGACATTCTGATTAATCCCTACTGAATCTAAAATGGACACACATGCTGTTTTTAAAGGGTCTTCTGGGTTATCGAAGTGAATATTAAAATCTCCGACAACTAAAGCTTTGTCTAAGGAAATAACCAGATCTGAGATAAAATCTGCAAATTCAGAAAGAAACTCAGAATACAGCCCCGGGGGCCTGTAAATAATAAGCAATGGAATTAACTGGGTAGACTTATTTTTCGAGGCTACATACATTATATGAGTATGAAGAACTTCAAATGTATTAAATTTATAACCAGGTTTGTGTGTTACACCTAGATCATCATTATAAATAACCGCAACGCCGCCTCCTCTGCCAGTTTGACGAGGCTGGTGTATATAACTGTGTCCAGGAGGACTCGCTTCATTTAATGCTATATATATTCATTTGGCTTAATCCATGTTTCAGTTAAACAAAATACATTAAACTTCTGATCAGTAATAAGTTCATTAACCATTAGTGCTTTAGATGTAAGAGATCTAATATTTAATAGCCCCACCTTTAGATCAAAAGGTGCTGGCAGCAGCTGTACAGTCAGTATGATCTAATTTTATATTGATTAGGTTACTGGAACAAACTCTCTGAAAATTTCTACCTTTTTGTTTAGCCCGGGGAACAGACACAGTCTCAATGTAGTGGACCCTGAGTGACGACTCTGTGCAGCTAGCAGACAGTCGGTTTAGCCTGTTCGTCTGCTCCCTGGCCTTGGCTCTGGATTGTCAGGAATTAACTAGGCCTGTTCTGAGACTATGACCTATGCTGCAGGAAATGAGAGCAGCACCTTCCCGAGTGGGATGGATACCGTCCCGCCCTAACAGGCCAGCAGTGCCCTCAAAATTAGCCCAATTATCTATAAAGCCCACACTGTTTTCAGAGCACCACCTGGACAGCCAGCAGTTCAGTGACCATAACCTGCTGTAAGCTATATCGCCACGCCGCATTGGGATGGGGCCAGAACATACTACAGCATCGGACATCGCCTTCGCTAATTTAAACACCTCTACAAAGTTACTCTTAGTAACCTCAGACTGACGAAGGCGTATATCATTAGCTCCTGCATGGATAACTATCCTTGAGAACCTGTGCTTGCCTAGGACCCCAAGATTACCTGCTACGTCCGGCGCCCTGGCTCCCGGTATACACCTGACTAAAGCTGCTGGTGCCCCTAAAGGCTGAGCTAATTTCACGTGCCATATGATAGAGTCCCCCATAGACATATAAACATAGACGCCGCCTTCCATGTAGAATCATATGTCATCCTCGCCACCATATTGGATGTGGCAAAGTGGAGATTCTTCAACCATCTCTGGTATAGCGTCTAGACAGTAGCCAAGAATAAAGATGCCTCATTCATGTGCTGCGTTTAACTGTACCAACAGGTTTACCGTCCAAACGAGATCACATGGGATTAACTTTCACAGGTGAGACTGGAAAAATACTTTTCATTGTATTTGGTCATTATAACGTAATTTTACGAACAGATTTTTCTGACTTTGTGGCTAATATGAAGTCTCGCGCATAATAGCCGCTCGGTGAAACCTGTCTCCAAACAACGAAGTATTTCCTTCGTAACTACGCTGATTGTTCTTTCGATTACGTTCATTATGTCTTATATTAAATATAGTTCGTTTTTTGTTTCTTTTTTATCAGACATCTTAGATGTCTGATAAAAAAGAAACAAAAAACTAACTATACGCTGATTGTTGTTAGTTGCTTAGCTAACTTTTCATATACTATGTAGGTTTCCCAAAAATAAAGCCATGAAAAAGCAGTGGGAGACAGCTGTGCGACGGGAAGGGTTTTCTGCTACTCCGTCATCCATGCTCTGCAGTGAACACTTCAGAACGGAGGATTTTGACAGAACAGGTCAGACAGTCAGGATCAGAGAGGGAGCTGTTCCTTCAGTCTTCAGTTTCCCAGCTCATCTCCACCAGGTAGGTGTATAGTTATAAGCAGTGAGAATTAGATAATACAGTGCCACACTATGATGAACGTTTTTGAACGTATGATGAATGTTTTTAACCTTTCTGAATGTGAAGGAATCAGTGATGTATTTTGTTTTGGTATGACGTTAGAACCTGGCCGAACTCAGTTTGGCGGTCATTCAGCTCACTTTATTCAACGAGAGTAGGTCTGTGTGGTGACTCAATAAATAAAACAGTAAATTTTTATTTTCATTCACTATTTCCAGTTTTTCCACTATTTCCATCATATATCATATTCAGTCTTGTAGGTTGGTTATTGTGGCCTCAGGTTTTGGTAGCTTGCCACAGTATGCTGACTGATTAGCTTACCTGAGCTATCTATCGCTAGTTTGCAGTGTACAGGGTATTTCGCACACTATTTATAACCATCACATTAAAAGTTATATATATATGTTCTTTTGATGCCTGTTTGTTTCCCAAATATATACGTGTGTGTCTTAATGGGTGAATAAAAGGCATCGAGTTAAATATTATTGTAGAAAGGGGCTTTATGAAGTACTTGCATTGGTTTACGGGGAAGATTTGCCACATCCAATATGGCGGATACTCTGCCGTATCCCAGCAATGGGGTCACTAAGGAGAGCAAACCTGTTCGACACGTGACACGGAAAGGAGTGGTGCTCCCATGGGCGAGCCTCAGCGGTAGCTTTGGCTCTATGCTTATGCCGCCGAGCCGTCACCCATTCGCCCCGCTGTAAGGGCTCTAATGCCGGAGTTGGGGGATTACTAACTCCACCTAAGGTGTCCAGCCTTTCCTCTACAGAAACTACACTGTTCTCACACTCACCAACCTTCTCTAAAGCCTGGACACGCGCTTCTAGCACTGTAATCTTCTCCGTCAGAGAGCTAACTAATCTGCACTTATCACAAATAAAGCTATCGCTAGCGACGGAGGAAGAATGACTAAACATCCTGCACTCAGCACACTGAACAGGGTGAAGGTGTGCCATGATGAAAAGATTCACTTACCTTAGTCAAAGATCTGTTGATATTAAAGCAGATCCGATGTAGATGGCCTCCGCTTGTGGTCTTTACGCAGAAGGAGAGAAAAAAAAAGCTTCCGGTCTCGGTGTTCTTCCAAAAAAAAAAAAAAGAGAGAGAAAAAAACAGAAAAAGGAAAGCGAAAGTGGAAAGTACAAAAGGAACGCGACAGTACAATAAAAATGAAGAGGATACTGGAAAATTATTTGTAGAAAAAAAGTTGAAAAAGATTAGTAATTAACGCCAGCACTCGCAGGAAAAAAGGACTCCGCGCAAACAACTCAGGAACCAGGAAGTGCATAGCACAGAATGCGCAACTCAGGAACCAGCCTGATTCCAATTACCAATTAACCCTAACCCATTTACCTGTTGACTGTCCCAAACATTCCACAACTTTCCCAGCCTCTTGTGGACACTGTCGCAACTTTTTTGGGACATGTTTCAGGCATCAGTTTCAGAATGGGTGTATAATTTCATAAGACAAAGGTTATCAGTTTGAACGTTTTGTCTTTGTATTCAATTGAATGTATGTTTAAAAGGATTTGCAAATCATTGCATTCTGTATTTATTTACCTTTTACCCTTTTTTTTTAATTCGGGTTGTGCATCTATCCATCCATCATTTGTAGCCGCTTATCCTGTTCTACAGGGTCGCAGGCAAGCTGGAGCCTATCCCAGCTGACTATGGGTGACAGGCAGGGTACACCCTGGACAAGTTACCAGGTTATCGCAGGGCTGACACAGAGACAACCAACCATTCACACCTACAGTCAATTTAGAGCCACCAATTAACCTAACCTGCATGTCTTTGGACTGTGGGGGGAAACCGGAGCACCCGGAGGAAACCCACACAGACACAGGGAGAACATACAAACTCCACACAGAAAGGACCTTGCTGGCCACTGGGCTTGAACCCAGGACATTCTTGCTGTGAGCCGACAGTGCTAACCACGACACCACCATGCTGCCCTGTTGTGCATCTAATGAAAAAGTGTTATAATTGTATATTATTCAGCTTTATCTTATCCAGTGTGGATGTGAAGCTATCCTGGGAAGACTTGCCATGAAACAGGAATAAATCCTCAATGGGACACCAGTCTAACATAGGTCACAATAAATGCACATTTGCACGCTAATTAAACAACTAGGCCCAATTTAGCACAGCCAATCCACTTCCTGGAATATTTTTAGGAGGTGGGAGGGGCAGCAGTTCAAGCAAAGATGGCCAGGCCTCTCTCTCCCTTGCCACCTCCTCCAACACTTCTGGGGGGACACTGAGGTATTCCCAAGCCTTTTGAAAGATGTAATCTCTCCAGCATGTTCTGGGTCTGCCCTGGAGTCTCCTCCCAGTTGGACATGCACGGAACACCTCACATAGGAGGAGTTTAGGAAGGATTCTAGACAACTGCCTGAACCACTTCAGCTGGTTCATTTTGATGTAGAGAAGCAGTGACTCTCTACTCTGAGCCCCTCCCAAATGTCTGAGCTCCTCCCCCCGTCTCTAAGGGTGCACCCAGCCACCTGTCAGAGGAAGCTCATTTCCACCTCTTGTATCCACGTTCTTGTTCTTTTGGTCACTACCTACAGCTCGTGGCCAGAGGTGAGGGTAGGAATATAGATTGACTAGTAAATTGACAGCTTCAGCTTTTGGCTCAGCACCCTCTTCACCATGATAAACCAGTACAGCATTTGCATCACTACGGCTGCTGCATCGATCTGCCTGTTAATCTCCCACTCCATTCTTCCCTCACTTGTGAACAACACCCTGAGATACCTAAATTCCTCCACTTGAGTCAACAACTTATCCCCAACCCGGAGCAGGCACTTCACCTATTTCTGGCTAAGAACCATGGCCTCAGACTTGGAGATGCTAATTTTCATCACAGTCACTTCATACTTGACGGCAAACTGTCCCAGTGCAAGTTGGAGGTTACAGCTCAATCAAACAAATAGGACCACATCATCTGCAAAAAGCAACATTGCAATACTGAGCCCACCAAACTGAGTCCACGATCCTGTGGACCCACCACCTGCAGGAGGAGCCATAGGGGTTTGGTATTCTGTGAATAGGGGAGCAGTCAAAAACAAGGGCCTTGGCAGTATGATCCCTGGCTGCCAAAACTGGATTGAGGACATGGAATGTCAAATTACACAAAATTTTCGGTAAATATTTCAGATGGATTAATAATACTTGTTATTGTAACTTAAAATCTGTTACAGTTTATGAATTGGGCGGCACGGTGGTGTAGTGGTTAGCGCTGTCGCCTCACAGCAAGAAGGTCCGGCAGGTTCGAGCCCCGTGGCTGGCGAGGGCCTTTCTGTGCGGACTTTGCATGTTCTCCCCGTGTCCGCGTGGGTTTCCTCCGGGTGCTCCGGTTTCCCCCACAGTCCAAAGACATGCAAGTTAGGTTAACTGGTGGCTCTAAATTGACCGTAATGTGTGACTGTGAGTAATGTGTGAATGTGAGTGTGAATGGTTGTCTGTGTCTATGTGTCAGCCCTGTGATGACCTGGCGACTTGTCCAGGGTGTACCCCGCCTTTCGCCCGTAGTCAGCTGGGATAGGCTCCAGCTTGCCTGCGACCCTGTAGAACAGGATAAAGCGGCTAGAGATAATGAGATGAGATGAGTTTATGAATTTAAGAATATTAAAAGAATATTATTTTAGAATATTAAAAGTAAGTGTTACATAGAGAGAAACCTGTCTATATCCAAACTGATGCACTCACTGGGTATCCTGAGGCCAACATTGAACTTTGAGACCCTGCAGGCACTGAAGCCAAATCAGGATCCATAAAGAAAGAATACCAAGTACTGTCTGAAGTTTCACCTTGGTCTTCACAGTCATTAAAGGACATGGGACATGGATTTTTTTCTGGATATAATTATGTATAAAAGGACATAAGAAATGCCATCTAAATCACCGCAGGGCATCAAAAATGTGAAAATCATCACATTATTCAACTTTTTTATACATCAGCGTAAAACAATGATTCGTTAATTAGCTAGGTGGTCACGTGACCCGTGACGTCACAAAAACTTTCCAAGGAGCCAGCGCTTAGGAATCTAATGTAAACAGGTTACCAAAATGGACACCATCGACAGTGACATTCCCAATGTTTCACAGAGATGTGAAGTTAGACCCTATCAATTCGAACCGATAGCTGGAAATTCACATGAACATGGATCTTGTCTTTACTCTGACGGGTCAGATGATTCTGAGAGTGAGAGTTCATTCAATCCCCATGAAACTGAAAGCGGTCGGCTCGATAACACTTCCTGGTAAGTTAAAAACAATTCTGCTCAAAGGCTAATGATCTGTTGAAAGAAGTATTATTTTTGTATCATACATTGAAAGTTCATCATAGATCTAGCTAAAGTCCGTTGCAAGCTTGTTTTTTTTTTTTGCTGATATTTTTCGAGATTGATTGAGATACAATGCTTCCAGAGTCCGAGATGAAAACATTCAAAATGGCGAAACGAGTCAGAATTATGATAATCAATAATTGATACACCCAAAATTATAATACTAATCCTTACCGCATGAGGCCCATGGTAAAACCACACTTCCAGGAGGGGCTGCCGTCTGCCTCCCAAGCTGGCCGAGAGCGCTCCTCGTCGGGCACGGCCAGGTGGGCGAATGCCCTGGTCCGGCCGCCCTGTCTAAAAAATAATGGTACAACTCCGAGTGAAGGTATCAATGCGCTGTCGAAGCGCGCAGAAGGTGTTAGTATGCCTGTCATTATAGTGCGGACTTTCCATAGCATAGAAAATCGCCACATTTCAATTTGTGTAACTGAACTTTGTTTCATGTCACTGGTCATATAAACCTATGTAAACAGGAAAAACGTGGAAGAGTTTGGTCGCATCTAACTACAGCCCCAAAAAATGCCATTGGCCATGCTGAGCCTAGCTACATTGCTAACAGGAGTAACAGTGCGTCTGACTGACTGGGAGGTCGCAATACACCATGATGTTCAATGTATGTTAAACACTCTAAAAACGAAACAATTTTCTTGTCATCCAAGACACAAAAACTATTTTGTCGCATTCGTCATCATCACGATTCACACTTCTCCATATTCATCTACCCGCTTGTGCTGTACCCGAAAGTTTTTGTGACATATGATCACGTGACAGCGGCTCTTCCGGTTGTAAAATATGCATATCGGAGCTCGAGCAGAAATGCCATATAATCATCACGAATATAACGATTTTGCTGAATTGAATAGATAATTTTGTATTTGTTGATGCAATTATTTCATATTTTTAATGGAAAGAAACTGATATAGCGTGCATTTATGTTTCATGTCCTTTAAAAATCACTTGACCAGGAAACTGAAAGCAGTGTCCCTATGTCTGGGCTCCATGCTGACTCAGGTCAACATGTGCTAATTTACTAATGACAGTTGTGGCCACAATCAAGCACTTAGGCTAACATGCTCATCAAGTATTGCAGTGAAAGATTGTCAGATGGCTGCCAGGGCTCGAAATTTAACTTTTTTTCTTTGTGTCCCCCAGTGGTCCCGAATTCTGTGTTGTATTGTCCCGAATGGAAGCAATAGTGTCCCCATTTTTTTCCTCTCTGAAATAACCAGTGGTTAATATTATCATATGAAGTTACTATTATATTTGTAACTATGCGATTTTGAACCCTTTGTATCATTTTTACAATAAGTCACAAAACACAAGTGACATGTCCTATCTACTTCAAAATTAGTTATTGCATTTTCAGTTTATTAAACTTTGGTGATCTCACTGTATGAATAGATACCTGTTTATTTAAAGGGGCCAACTAGCTCATTCAGAAAATGTTTGAACTCACTACATCTGCAGTACACTTTAGTTGAAAATAAGACCCCTTTTATGTTCGTTTCATCTACTTGTACCTTGAATATCTGTTGGCATATATAAGGCCAACTTATTTTCACCATTGCCGTTATCCATTTTTATGTAATATACCTGTTGCCCCATTCAGAGATGTTTTGAAAGCCATCAGCCATACCATCAATGGATGAAATGCCCTTGAGCAAGGCACCTACCCCAACATTGCTACAGGGACTGTAACACTGTAAAAAACTGTAAAGTCACTTTGGATAAAAGTGTCATATAAGTGCAAACAAAGCAATGTAATGCAAGTTTTTTTTATTGTAACCTTTAGTCATAGAAATCATTTACATTAGGCCAAAAAAAAAAAAAAGTGTGTTTCCGGTAACCCGACCGATCGAGAACTTCCGCGTCGAAATTGCCGGCCGTAAAGTTTTTATTACAAATTTCCCTTGATATTTTAGTGTAAGCGGCGTTAGTTTGTCATTTTTTTGTTTCAACGCATTCAAGTTGTGAAAGAAACAAAAAGTTTCGCCACTTCTTTCAGCCCCCCTGCATAAACATGGAAGCGCACTTGTATACTGAAGGAGGAAGGGAAAACTGAGCCGAGCCGCCATTTTGAATCCTCATTCAAGGCTGTAATGCAAATCGCTTCCTCTTCAGTATACAAGTGCACTTCCATGGCAGGAAAAACACTACATTTTGCCGCTATGTAGTCCCCTATTTATACAAATAGGAGTCATTCAGGATTCAGCCATGTTTTTGCTCGGTGTTTTTGCTCAACCCAAGTTCTACAGTAGGCTAGGCCATCTGCTTTTAATGGAAGTAGCCTAGCCTAGGACGTTATTTACACGTTATTTCTGTGTTTCTGTGAAAATATCATGAAATAACGTGATAATTTCGTATCATGAAATTACGTGTTGTTATTATATGATAAATATATTGTAAAAACGTGATAACTTTGTTAACAATATCTTTTCACGTAATTACTTGATTTTAAGCCAATTTTTTTTGAGTGTGGCAGCAGTACGCTTCCGTAGATCATAACTCGAACTCTTGCGATTATTTTTTTTATTCGTTTAAAGATTTAAAACACTTATTTTATGATGTGTGGTATAAAGGATTCTGTGCCAAAATATTATTTTGTAAGATGTTTACTTGTGTTAATTTTTTCGAACAAAATAAAAAAAATTAAGAAAAAAAAAAAAACTTTTTCCTACCTACCGACCTTATTTTAGTATTTCATGTTACCTGAAACACACTATCTTTTTTTTTTTTTGGCCTTACAGTGGTGCTTGAAAGTTTGTGAACCCTTTAGAATTTTCTATATTTCTGCATAAATATGATCTAAAACGGGGCGGCACGGTGGTGTAGTGGTTAGCGCTGTCGCCTCACAGCAAGGAGGTCCGGGTTTGAGCCCCGTGGCCGGCGAGGGCCTTTCTGTGCAGAGTTTGCATGTTCTCCCCGTGTCCGCGTGGGTTTCCTCCGGGTGCTCCGGTTTCCCCCACAGTCCAAAGACATGCAGGTTAGGTTAACTGGTGACTCTAAATTGACCGTAGGTGAGAGTGTGAATGGTTGTCTGTGTCTATGTGTCAGCCCTGTGATGACCTGGCGACTTGTCCATGGTGTACCCCGCCTTTCGCCCGTAGTCAGCTGGGATAGTCTCCAGCTTGCCTGCGACCCTGTAGAACAGGATAAAGCGGCTAGAGATAATGAGATGAGATGATCTAAAACATCATCAGATTTTCACACAAGTCCTAAAAGTAGATAAAGAAAACCCAGTTAAATAAATGAGACAAAAATATGATACTTGGTCATTTATTTATTGAGGAAAATGATCCAATATTACAAGTTGCAAATATTACGAGTTGCAAAAGTATGTGAACCTTTGCTTTCAGTATCTGGTGTGACCCACTTGTGCAGCAATAACTGCAACTAAACGTTTGCGGTAACTGTTGATCAGTCCTGCATACCGGCTTGGAGGAATTTTAGCCCATTCCTCCATACAGAACAACTTCAATTCTGGGATGTTGGTGGGTTTCCTCACATGAACTGCTCGCTTCAGGTCCTTCCACAACATTTCGATTGGATTAAGGTCAGGACTTTGACTTAGCCATTCCAAAACATTAACTTTATTCTTCTTTAACCATTCTTTGGTAGAATGACTTGTGTGCTTAGGGTCGTTGCCTTGCTGCATGACCCACCTTCTCTTGAGATTCAGCTCATGGACAGATGTCCTGACATTTTCCTTTAGAATTTGCTGGTATAATTCAGAATTCATTGTTGCATCAATGATGGCCGTCCTGGCCCAGATGCAGCAAAACAGGCCCAAACCATCATACTACCACCACCATGTTTCACAGATGGGATAAGGTTCTTATGCTGGAATGCAGTGTTTTCCTTTCTCCAAACAAAACGCTTCTCATTTAAATCAAAAAGTTCAATTTTGGTCTCATCCATCCATAAAACATTTTTCCAATAGCCTTCTGGCTTGTCCACGTAATCTTTAGCAAACTGCAGATGAGCAGCAATGTTCTTTTTGGAGAGCAGTGGCTTTCTCCTTGCAACCCTGTCATGCACACCATTGTTGTTCAGTGTTCTCCTGATGGTGGACTCATGAACATTAGCCAATGTGAGAGAGGCCTTCAGTCACTTAGAAGTTATCCTGGGGTCCTTTGTGACCTCGCCAACTATTACATGCCTTGCTCTTGGACTGATCTTTGTTGGTCGACCACTCCTGGGGAGGGTAACAATAGTCTTGCATTTCCTCCATTTGTATATAATCTGTCTGACTGTGGATTGGTGGAGTCCAAACTCTTTAGAGATGGTTTCGTAACCTTTTCCAACCTGATGAGCATCTACAACGCTTTTTCTGAGGTCCTCAGAAATCTCCTTTGTTCGTGCCATGATACACTTCCACAAACATGTATTGTGAAGATCAGACTTTGATAGATCCCTGTTCTTTAAATAAAACAGGGTGCCCACTCACACCTGATTGTCATCCCATTGATTGAAAACACCTGACTCTAATTTCACCTTCAAATTAACTGCTAATCCTAGAGGTTCACATACTTTTGCCACTCACAGATATGTAATACTGGATCATTTTCCTCAATAAATAAATGACCGAGTATAATATTTTTGTCTCATTTGTTTAACTGGGTTCTCTTTATCTACTTTTAGAACTTGTGTGAAAATCTGATGATGTTTTAGGTCATATTTATGCAGAAATATAGAAAATTCTAAAGGGTTCACAAACTTTCAAGCACCACTGTATTTACAGTGACTTTTCTGATTTTGCAGTCACAGCGCAGCCACGTTTATAATGGCAGTCTATGGGGCTGAGCGCCTGACCTCTCCTCACTTTCAGGCTTCTCATGCAAAAACTCGTTTTTAACTCGCTCTAGTGAGCTCAATTTTTACACTACAGACAAAATTACATCAACGTAATCAGGAGAGCCTTGTGGCACTCAATGTGAAAGAATTTTGTGAATATCTCCTTCCGTTTTCGTGTAAATCCCCGTTGTTTGGAGGGTGCACTCTGAGCAATTACTGCCCTTTCTGTGTCTCTCAGTGCAGCGCGCGGGTGGGGGAGGGGCTGCTTGCGCTCACACACACACACACACAGAAGGGACGGGCTGCTCCCTCTCAGAGAGACACAGGCTTGTCGCCTCAAGGCAAATCATTCATTCAGAGTGCAGCTCAGGCCCTGCAATTGTGACTGCTACGCGCACTGCATTACTCTCACAATTTCCCCCATGTAGAACTTTTTTTCTAGATCTATTTTTTTCCATTGTCCCGGGATTGTCCCAGATATGATAATTTTGTGTCCCGATGACATTTTTTATGGTCCCCGGGACATTGGGACACCATTAGTTTCGAGCGCTGCATGGAACTATTGTGAGACTCGCTCAGTGATTTGTCTTTTTTGGCTTAATGTTGCTTGTGATTTTAGGCTTCACTTTGGTGTTGTAGGTTTTGTTATTCATATAGCTTATTCTTGAAGCAAGTAACAAATACAAGTAATAATGTTCATTTTATTATATGTCGTCGGAATTAAAATTCTTCATATATTCCAGGACTACATTTGAACTGCATTCGAAAGCTAATACACCCGGAATGTGCAAGAATCATTCAAGGCAGGTTTGAAGCGCATTCTAAGTATTCAAACGGCATTCTTACAAAGCTGTAAGAATGTTGGTCAGTTTGAAATTCCTGCCCAAATGTGGCACAAATTTTGAAAAATTTTTCATTCGGGCTGGTTCTGCTTGATTCCTGCTAATTCCGAATAAGTGTGACGGGGGCCTCAACAATTTTGTCAGTGTTCATATTTATAACCTGTATCATATTTAACATATTAGAAATACTAGGTAAAAATTAGCTTCCAGATCAAAATTGGATTTATAAAATGACCAAGAAGAAGCAATTTTTGTTGAACTGCTCATTAAGAAAGAAATACTGTTACCAACTTGCTCAACTAAGACTGATCTGACTTCGTTGATTGTGGGTTGACTCTCATTAAAACAGGATAGGTGTTGTAATGGAAACTTCTAATAAAACACTTCAGAACGCTTAGCAGTGGTCTTTTCAGTTATTTATTATAGTAGAGCTTATAAAACAGGAAAAGAAAAGAAGACACCACCTCAGGTGATGCAGAGAGTGCGCACTGAGTTGTGTCTTAGTGGCTGTTATCTATTATACTCTAAAGGCATTCGCTTACTGCTCGCGTCTGCATGTGATTGGCTCGAGGCTTGCCCTTGAAGCTAAACATTGGTTCTTTGGTAGAGCATGCACCTGGTGTGCTCGGAGATGTGCAGCGGATGTGTGGTTAGGCATAACATAACATGAAACAAACAAGGCAGCCTGCTTATCACCAGCCGTTGAGCCAAGGACACAAAGGCGATTACAGCTTGTGGGAAGACAACTTCTCAGTACACTAGGCCACTTGAGCTCAACACACACAAACACAGAGAATAGGAATGTTCATTCACTAAATTTCCTTCACATTTCCCCCCTTTTATCCTACAGGATATATAATTGCTAAAGGAAAGAAATGTACACAATTTCAGTGGTAAGAGTTCCTGGAGAGATTCGACTTCACACATCATTGAGTGTACAGGGATAATACTAAGGCTGTTTTGTAAGACATAGACGTCTTAAGTTAATGCTAGCAAGCTATATACATAGATCAGGAAACAATAGAACAGAAAACAACCACAAATAAGAGTGTTTTAAGCTAGGGCTAATTTCATATCAGCTGTGCTGACGTCATTAAACGGTGGGTTATAGTCTTCGTGTGGGTTTGGAGGCCAGTCAAGCAAGTCATCCGGGTCTATTTTCACCATCTGGTAACCAATATTTGTCAGCTGCCTTTGAAACACAGACATACAACATTGACAGAAAACAGGGAGCAAACATAGTATCACAATCACTAAGCCCAAGACCGGTATGGTGGATGGAATCAGAGTCTTCCATCCACTGAACCAACGCCACCAACTGTCTTCGACTCTGTGTCAGCCTGGGTTCCCTGTATCGACCACCACACGAATCCTCCCATGACGTGTATTGGTGCTCAGAGGGCAGGCACGCCCCATCAGCCCTCATTCCACCTCACGGGGACTTGGAGGAAACTTGAAACCCTAAGGCTTATCTATTGGCTAGACACTGAAATACTCTTCCCTATTGAGGGTGTGTGCATGATTGATGTGATACTCGCACTGTTCCATGCAGTGGTGCCCTTCCTACTCATGCGTCTTGGTCAGCGTCCGGGTCACTTAGGCCTTCCTTTTCCTCCTGCTCAGCCAGCTCAGGAACCCTCCTGCAGTGGCTAGCGTGGATCCACATCACTCTGTCTGTGACCTTCACTGCCGTTGGGGTCGTGAGCAAGACCTGGAATGGGCCATTCCACCATGGCTTGTTCCACTTGGTTCGTCAGAAGTCCTTCACCACTATCCAATCCCCTGGTTGTAGATTGTGCAGAGGTCCCTCAGCGGGCTTGGGCACCGCTTCTTTTACCTGTTTTGTGGATAGATTTCAAAGCAGAGGACAACGTTGCACAGTAATTCAACATTGCATCATCACACAGTGTGGTGTCCGGTGGTGTTCCTTGGGCTGGCCCTATCCCCGTGTTGGGTACTCGTCCAAACAGAATTTCAAATAGGCTTAACCCATGTTTAGGCCTAGTTTGCATCCTCATTTGTGTGAGTACTACAGGGAGGACCTTTGTCCATCCTAGCCCTGTTTCTGCACAAGCTTTGCTTAGTTTATTTTTAAGGGACCCATTTTCCCTCTCCACTGCTCCCGCACTGGCAGGATGGTAGGCACAATGTTGTTTCAGGTCTATCCCTAGGAATGCTTCCATTTTCTTTAGGGCTGCATTAACAAAGGGCATTCCATTGCCACTTGAGATTTTGCTAGGTATACCCCACCTAGGAATTGTGTCTCTCAGGAGTGCTTTGACCACTGCCACTGACTTGTTTAGCTGTGGGGAATACTTCAACCCATTTTGAAAACATGTCAACTATTACCAGGCAGTACCTTTTTTCCCCTCACTAGGTGTCAGTTCAATGAAGTCCATTTGGAGATGATCAAATGGTTTGCCTGGTGTACTGCTTGAGTTAGTTTGATACCTTGACCTGCATTATGTTGTGCACGTATCAAGCATTGCTTGCAAAATTTCGCAGCATAGTTTGAAAACCCCTTTGTGAACCATCTCTTTGTTACTTCTGCTACTATCCCCCCTTTTGACACATGGGTGAGCCCATGTGCCAATTTTGCATAGAAAGGGAACATGTGTTTTGGTAGACAGGGACGGCCCGAGGGACAAACCCAGACCGAGTTTGCAAAGATACAGCCGGCCTGTTTCCAGACTCATCTCTCGTCCTGGGTAGCAGCGCTCTGAAGGTCCGCTAGCTGTAAACAGGGGTGGAAACCTGAGGAAAAGCAAGGTTAGAGGGTGAACTGGAAGCTGAGGCTGCACACTTAGCTGCTGCATCCGCCCTGGCATTTCCTTGAGACACAAGATCAGTATTGTTAGTATGGGCAGCACACTTACACACAGCAAAGGCTCTAGGGAGTAGAATAGCATCCAGCAACTCAGAGACCAGTTTATGATGTGCAATGGGAGATCCTGTGCTAGTGAGAATTTCTATGTTTCCAAATGGTGCCAAAATCGTGCACAATGCCAAATGCCTACCTACTGTCCGTAAAAATATTGACAGATTGCTCTGCAGCCAATTTGCATGCCTCGATAAGGGCACAGAGCTCTGTGGCCTGCGCCGACAGGTTTGAGGACAGACACGACACCTTGAGGACCTCGTGATCTGAGACTACGGCAAAACCTACTTTGTTCTTTCCCGTCTCTGGATTTCTGGAGGCTGAACCATCCACATAGTTTAGTTTATTAGTTTTTAGTTTATTTAACAGGGGCCATGTACAGAACAAGTCCCATACCAGAGTTAGCTATACAGCTAATTTTCATCTGTGGTCCCTGGGCAGGGGGCTTAAAACAAACAAACAAACAAACAAAACAATATGGACAATACATACACTACTATTGCCATTACGACTAGATATACACTAAAAACAGCAACATCATACTAGGACAACAACATCACAACATATAACGATGACACAAGAACAACACACCTACACAGAACTCTACCATCAATACACAATGACAACACATAAGGCAGCACACATCACAAAATAATAAATTAATGATCACATCTTTGATAAGCCTTCAGCCATATCTTCAAGGATTTTTTAATAGAGGACCATGTCTGGATTTTCCAAAGGGTCGCTCTTTAAGTCTGCCCTGGGGGAACAAAAATCGTTAGTGAGAGCGACACAGTCATGTGGTTCTCCATCGTCCTCTGTAGGGAGAAGAGAGGCAGGATTCAGAACAGTACAACGTTTCACAATGATGTTAGGCATATCAAGTATGACAGTATTATACTTTAACCATCTCTGTGCTGACAAATGTGACATCTTTTTCTCCAACAGAAGCAGGGAGGCAGCATGTGGGACCAGAAGGGTGAGGTTAGAATACCCCACAATATCTCATCTACAGTTTGAACAAATGGTTTATTGAGGTCAGGCAATCCCACAGTGGGTGTGGTCTGCAGAGCGCTCTTTAGGGACATCAGGCGCGCGTGGAACAACCGCAGCATTGACTGCTTGCAGATCTTGGACAAACCTCCACTCATCGGGCTGGGACGGTTTTCTTGCCTTCTTAACTGGGAAAATAGGAGTGTGCACTGGAGAGTCCGGGCAAGGGACAATTATACCTGCCTTCAGCAACAAATCAAAGGTCTTATACCTGCGATTGCTTCTGGTTTGAGTGGGTACTGGGTCTGTCTAGGCCTGAAATCTGATTTGGGGGTGATCACCACTGGTTCACCATTCTTTATTAGGCCTACATCATGTTTACCCTTTGCCCAAATGGAATTTGGAACTCCTGCCAATTTGGGGTGCACCTCTGCTGGAGTTATGGCTGTGGAAACAGAGACAAACAGGCCACTATGGCCAGGGTCCCCAGGACCCTGGTCATCAGTGGCTAATATAATATTCTCAGTACACTAGGCCACTTCAGCTCAACACACAGAAACACAGAATAGGAATGTTCATTCACTAAATTTCCTTCACAGTGTTGTAACTTATGCAACATACATAACTTATGCAAAATGCATGCATTTTCACTGATAAAATGTAAAAGGCTAATTAAATAAATCAGATGAACTGAGACAATCAGATTCTGAAGCAAATTAAATAATCTTATACCAGTAACTTAAACACATAAGTTACATGTATTAATCTAAATGCAGGTAAACAACGTGTTTTTGTTGTTTTATATCCAAATGAGAGTCGGAGCTTACCCATCTGTGTTCTCACTTCTTGAAGGCCGATCTTGTGGCCAATTGCTTTGAAACAATCTGACTTCCAGTTGTTTGTTCAGTTCTCCATTCATTCGCTTCTTCCATGTAAGGGCGAGATGGCAGTGATATCCTGTGAAGAAATCGGACAGCTGGTCCACTCATTCTCCATACTGAGTACTCCACCATTACTGCTCGGCTCAAGCAATTACTAAAACCCGGGATGGAACGTCACCGGTTTTAGCAACAACCGCAGAGAGGTCACTGCCCGAGTGATGTGTCCCATCCCGTTTCGTCCTGGATTTTACCAACAACCCTCGGCTCACACTCCGGGAGAACCGGTGCAACTGAACTTACTTTCGTTTTAAAAAATAAATAAAGATAAATGCTTTTCTTGTAGTTTTATTTAATTGTTGGCACTGCACCCTCTTTCAATACAGGCTTAGAGCCAACACTCAACAGATCAGAGGTCTCGTACGAGTCTTCAGTAAAATGTGCAGAGCAGAGGAGAGGCCACTTTGTAGCTGCCCAATGTGCCTGTGAACTTCTCACAAAATGTGTCCAAATCTTTACAGTTTGAACATTCTTGAGCCATGAATGAAACGTAAATCCACCTTCTGTCATGTTGCTGGCACCCCTATGTGGCATGGCGATTAAATTATACCGCTGTGATGTCATGCACGCAGGGCTGGCTGGCTCAGTGGAGCAGCTCGAATGCCAACTTTGCGGTCAATTTTTAACTCTCAAACATAGATTTTTTAAAAAATTCCCATTTATGCAGCATACAGGAGTCAAAGGTGGAAATACTATCCACTCAGTTTATTTAAAAAGAAAGGTTCTGCATATCTTCTTTAAGCACGACTCAGACAGACAGACCTCGCAGTGTTTATGTAGAGGAAAATAATTTTTAGAGAATTTATGATTTTTAGAGAGTAGTGATCCTTAGAAGGAAGGTCAGACACTGTCATGTTTATATAAGATGAAGTATGTTGTGTTCTATCCTACAAGGTTATCTTTCACACTCTTTCCACCTCACTGAGGCTTAGGAATACCCTACTTTGTCACTAGCTCCTTACCCTGTTGTGCTTCCTCCTCTGGCAGGGGTGCTTGCGTGGATCCAGGTGGCTCTTTCCCTGATCTTCACTGCTGTCTGCGTTGTTAACAGGAATTGATATGGACCCAGCCACCTGCACACCTTCCAGTGCTTCCTCCTGAGATCCTTCACCACAATCCAGTCACCTGGTTTTGGATCATGTTGTTGGGCAGTTGCCACCTTGGGGATGGCCTCTTTTACCTGTTTATGGATAGATTATAAAACAGACAAGAGTTCTGCACAGTAATGCAACAGTTTATCTTCACACAGACCAGTGTCTATTCGTGGTGTGGGTTTTAGACCTAACCCAGTATTAGGTGGTCTGCCAAATAGTACTTTAAATGGGCTTAATTTCACTCTAGCCCTTACATACGTTTGTGCAGTAGCACAATTAGCAGGGCCTTAACCCAACTCTGTCCTGTTTCCTCAACATTTAGCAAATTTATTTTTCAGTGTGCTGTTCTCCCATTCTCTAGCCCCCCCTCATGGGATGGTATGCACAGTGTTGTCTCAAATCAATGCCCAGTGTTTCTCCCACTTGTTTTAGGGCTTGGTTCACGAACAGTGTGCCATTGTCACTACTAATCTTATCCAGGATCATTTCCGAGAGCAGGGCTTTGGCTTACTGCTCCTGTGTCTTGTTTTGAAGTGGGGAAAGCTTCTACCCACTTTGAGAACATGTCCACTATAACTAAACAACGCTTTTTCCCTTCTACAGGGGTCATCTCAATAAAGTCCATCTGTAGGTGTTCAAATGGCCTTTCAGGTTGTGGGTGACCTGCTGCCACACATTGAGTGGCACAGACTATACACTTCTGACAAAAATTTTGTGAGATTTGAGAAGCCCTTAGTAAACCAATATTGTGTGACTGTGTCTAGCATCCCCCCTTTTGATGCATGGTCCTGACACGTGTCAATTTAGCAAAATATGGGAAGTAACATTTTGGCAGAGACCGTTTTTTCCCATCAGGACCATACCAAATATCATTTTGAAGGATACAACCTACTTTTTTCCACTGTTGCTTCTCCTCAGGTGTGCTTCTTTGTTGGATTTCCTGTAAAGCAAGAGTTGGAGTTAAAGCTGTGGAGAGAAGGGTCATTAGTGCATGTGCATATGGAGGGCCCTTTGAGGCTGCATGTTTAGCAGCCGTGTCCACTGTGGCATTCCCTAGAGAAACTGGATCAGAAAGGTTAGTGTGTGCATCGCATGGGTTGCCAGTTCTGTTGGGAGTAGAATTGCCTGCAATAATTTCTCAATCAGTTTGTGGTATGGGTGGCACGGTGGTGTAGTGGTTAGCGCTGTCGCCTCACAGCAAGAAGGTCCTGGGTTCGAGCCCCGGGGCCGGCGAGGGCCTTTCTGTGTGGAGTTTGCATGTTCTCCCCGTGTCCGCGTGGGTTTCCTCCGGGTGCTCCGGTTTCCCCCACAGTCCAAAGACATGCAGGTTAGGTTAACTGGTGACTCTAAATTGACCGTAGGTGTGAATGTGAGTATGAATGGTTGTCTGTGTCTATGTGTCAGCCCTGTGATGACCTGGCGACTTGTCCAGGGTGTACCCCGCCTTTCGCCCGTAGTCAGCTGGGATAGGCTCCAGCTTGCCTGCGACCCTGTAGAAGGATAAAGCGGCTAGAGATAATGAGATGAGTTTGTGGTATGTAAAAGGTTTGCCTGTGGATGTTAGGAACCCTCTGTGTTTCCATAATGTGCCAAAATCGTGTGCAGCCCCAAAGGCATACCTACTGTCTGTGTAGATTGTGGCTGACTTACCCTCTGAAAGTTTGCATGCTTTTGTCAGCGCCACCAACTCCGCAGCTTGAGCAGAGTAGTTGGATGGAAGCGAGCCAGATGATAGCACATTATGTGGTGTGACTATGGCAAAACCTACCTTGTTCATTCCAGTATGAGGGTCTCTGGATGCAGACCCATCCACAAAAAGTACAAGGTCTGGATTAGTTAATGGTATTTCCTGCAAGTGTGGGTGTGGCGAGCAAATTTCATTTATTGTGGCCACACAACAGTGAGTGTTTCCTTCCTCCTCAGTGGGGAAGAGGGTTGCAGGGTTTAGGGTTGTGCAATGTTTGACAGTGATGTTGGGCATTTTCGAGAGAACAGCATTGTATTTCAGCCAGCATGTTGCTGACAGGTGTGATGTTTTCTGTTCAAGGAAGAGCATTGACACAGCATGTGGTACCAGTAGGGTGAGGTCAGCATACCCCACTATGTCACGTGATGCCACCACAGCCATCTCTGTGGCGGCGACTGCACAGAGACGGTGAGGTAGTCCTGCTGCTACTGGATCAAGTTTAGCAGAATAATAAGCCACAGGACGTAACTTACCTCCATGATGATGTAGCATAACAGATGTCATACAGCCATGTTTCTCATCCACAAATTGTGTGAATGTATATGGCTTCCCTTCAAACTGGAATGTGAACCAAAACTGACTGACTGGATGAACTTTTGACTGGAATGGATGGATTTTCAGCCATCTGGGTACTATTAGCTGGAATTTGTGACAGAATGGTATACATAGCTGTATGACATCTGTTATGCTACAACATCATGGAGGTAAGTTACGTCCTGTGGCTTATTATTCTGCTAAACTTGATCCAGTAGCAGCAGGACTACCTCACCATCTCTGTGCAGTCGCCGCCACAGAGATGGCTGTGCTGGCATCACGTGACATAGTGGGGTATGCTGACCTCACCCTACTGGTACCACACGCTGTGTCAATGCTCTTCCTTGAACTGTCAAACATCACTGTCAAACACACTAAAGAATGTGTTTGCAAAGTCAACAACAGAAAAATGGGTACTATTAGCTGGAATTTGTGACAGAATGGTATATGGGTTTGGGACATTCGGGGCTCTAGGCTATACAGCTGGATTGACTGCCTGCGGTCTTGGACAAACCTCCACTCACCAGGTCAACTCCACTCCAGGTTTATTGTGCTTCTTTACCGGAAAGGTTGGTGTATGCGCCAGTGAGTCAGGACAAGGCACAATGACTCCTGTGGAGATCCTGTGGAGTGATCAAAAGACTGGCTTAGTGCCCCTGATCAGACCTACATCGTATTTCACTTGTGCCCATAAACATTTTGGAACTGACCTAAGTCTTGGATCATCAGCAGTTAAAACAGTGAACTGAAAGCCTGTGCATTGTCCCAGTCTGTAGTCATCTGACATCAACTCTACTGTCCTCTGCACCATCGACACTAAATGTAAGTCAGTAGGTAGGTAGAACCGCGAGTTGGCCTAGTGGTTAATGTGTCCGCCTCTCGATCGGGAGATCGCGAGTTCTACTTGCAGTCAGATCATACCAAAGACCATCATAAAAATGTTACTGATGGTAGCCTTTGTTACTTTGGTCCCAGCTCTCTGCAGGTCATTCACTAGGTCCCCCTGTGTGGTTCTGGGATTTTTGCTCACTGTTCTTGTGATCATTTTGACCCCACGGGGTGAGAGCTTTCGTGGAGCCCCAGATCGAGGGAGATTATCAGTGGTCTTGTATGTCTTCCATTTTCTAATAATTGCTCCCACAGTTGAGTTCTTCACACCAAGCTGCTTACCTATTGCAGATTCAGTCTTCCCAGCCTGGTGCAGGCCTACAATTTTGTTTCTGGTGTCCTTTGACAGCTCTTTGGTCTTGGCCATAGTGGAGTTTGGAGTGTGACTGTTTGAGGTTGTGGACAGGTGTCTTTTATACTGATAACGAGTTCAAACAGGTGCCATTAATACAGGTAATGAGTGGAGGACAGAGGAGCCTCTTAAAGAAGTTGTTACAGGTCTGTGAGAGCCAGAAATCTTGCTTGTTTGTAGGTGACCAAATACTTATTTTACCAAGGAATTTACCAATTAATTCATTAAAAATCCTACAATGTGATTTCCTGGATTCTTTCCCCCATTCTGTCTCTCATAGTTGAAGTGTACCTATGATGAAAATTACAGGCCTCTCTCATCTTTTTAAGTGGGAGAACTTGCGCAATTGGTGGCTGACTAAATACTTTTTTGCCCCACTGTAGGTAGGCTGGCTTTCATAGTTGGGCTGTATTTGACTTGGTTCTGAGGTGTGTTCCCAATCTGAAGTGTTTACACACTTCCTCACTCAAGGGCCCAAATCTTTTCATCTCTCTCTTTTTCCCCTTTGCTAGTGGCACAAATGGCATAGTGGATGAGGCAAATGCAAAGCTGAATCCTGCTCTTCCCTCTGGGGCCTTTACCAACACAGCACATCTATGTTCATTCCAAAACATCATCTGAGTATATATTCTGTCTCTCTCTCCTTCCTTTCCCTGTACCAATCTTCCTCAAACCTCTCATCCAGTCTTCCCCTTATGCACATAGGCATAAGGAGTCAGGGGACATGTAGTTTGTGTTGCAAGGATTTGTGCATTCTCGCACCATTTGCACCAGTGATCAGTACCTACAGCCGTTGGTACTGATCTCCACATATACACATAAATGGGAGGGTAAAGGCTACATTTAACCATGATTAGACTAATGTTATCCTCTAAGGAGGGTTCTACCACCTGAACCCCTTCAGGAGTACTCGTCAAGCTAATATTTAACCTACACATTAAGTCTCTACCTAAGAGGTTTACTGGACAAAACTTTGACAATAAAAATGAGAACTTAAATTTACAGCACTCACCAGCTATGCATGAGAAGGGTCTGGTGAATTTTTCAGGTTATTGTTTGGCCTGACGCGCCAACGGTGTGTAGGAATTGGCCACCGGGTCTTGGTGTCACAGGAAGGTCCAATGCATGGATGACGGAATGATCAGCTCCAGAATCTATAAGAAAAGCTAGGGAATGGCCATTAACAGAAAGAGTTAGCATAGGCATTTTTGAGTAAGTTTGTGTGTTATACTTAACACGTGCTCACAGTAGGTTGCTGCAATTGTTCATGGCTGTGGTGACCATTTGTTGTGTGTGTGTAAGCATGTCTTCATTGCAGGAATACAAAAAGGACACAAGCATGCCTTCATGATTTTGTAGTTGCGGAACCTCGCTCCTTCCCTGATCTCAGTCCGCCCAAGCTGGATTCTGATCAAGTTCAGAGTGTTGTGCCTGAGGGCATTCTGTCACCAAATGATCCTCCTTTTCACAGATGAAACACCCCTGCTCTTTCCACACCCTCTTCCTCTGCCTCATCTACGGCCCCTCCCACATGAATTGGGGAATCTTCCTACTGTCTGGACCATTGTCAGCATGGCTTTATGCTTTGAAGGAGAAATCGGAAAAGGCAAGGAAAAAGAAAGAAGACATTCTTTTTCCCTGCCTTTTCCGATTTCTCCTTCAGCCTCTTCTCTGCATGACTGAGAATGTCCTTCAACTTTACTGTTTAGATTAGATAAAACTTTATTGATCCCTTTGGGAGGGTTCCCTCAGGGAAATTAAAATTCCAGCAGCATCATTACACAACAAACAGAGAATAGAAAATAGAGAGAGCTGTATCACCTGTTTCCCAGGTGATACAGCTGTCCTTAGTTTGTTTGGAGATTTCAGGCTTGATCCCATTTAAGAAGGCATTTTTAAGGTGTGCTTCATAAGGTGTCTCAATGTTTGCATTGTCCATGTCTGCAGGCTTGTCTAGCCCAGAGTGAGCATCGTGCACTTCAGTGAGTTTCTGGAAATACTGGACAACCGTCTCTCCAGTGTTTCTTGCATCTTTATTTTCTCCGCCATTTCTTGCTGTTGTGCTAGGATTCTACTCCATGATTCTTTGTCAGGTTCCAGCTTATTCCTCGTGCACTATTGGAGTAGTTTTCTGCTCAGGCTCCACGCGAGATGTTTTTTCTGTGCTCGCCGGAGCCAAACTGGTCTGTGCATAGACAGGGGGTGGGGTTTTTGGAGAGGTGGAGCTGGTTATATTGGCTGCAGAGATTGTGGATGGGGGTGATCTTGTACAGGAGGGGGAGAAGGTGAATACAGGAAGGAGTCGAGGTCAGAGTACAGGCGAGATGGCTCAATGCACTGCATGCAAACGACAGGAAGAGAAGAAAGAGAAATAGAAGTTAGAGCATTTTCATCAACCATGCTCTTTTTGCAGGCGCCATCTTGGACTGTGCCTTAAATCTTGTTAATGGGATTAGTACGCTGATTCTTCACTGCTGCTTCTGTCTTCCACTTAGTAAAAGCATCCCAATCTACTTTTACATGATGCTTCTTTTTCCTCTTCTCATTGTCAATCTCAACTTGCTTAAGCCTTCCTTCCAGCACCTTTATTTGCCTCTGGCTAAAACTACTCTTTTCAGGAAACCCACAGTCTCTGGCCCAAAATGTAAACTGGGTGCACGACCCAGGCCCATAGTTTTTAATTATATATTGAACATTTGGAAAAGGTGGAAGTGGTACCAATATTTTGTTCTCCTTCGACTCAAAGGCTTACTGACCCCTAATTTAACACAATGCTAACCTTCACAGTTACTATGCACACAATATTTTATCACGTTTCAAAACATGCGCATATGTATGGGGGGGGGGGGGGGGAGATTCCCACTACTTGTGGCATCCCATCTTCGTTGCCAAGAAATTGTGGTGGAAAAAATAATGAGGCCTGAGTCACTCAGGCCTCATTATTTTTTCCACCACAATTTCTTGGCAACGAAGATGGGATGCCACAAGTAGTGGGAATCCCCCCCATACATATGCGCATGTCTGAGTCAAAGGAGAATCAGAATAAACTGAGTTTTACTGTGAGCATTCTATATGCATGCATACAGAAGACTGATGCACTCTGCCAGGAAGCATCCAAGGAGAATGCAAAGGCATTTATGGATAGCCCCTTATATGGTTGTGTGTGTGTGTGTGTGTGTGTGTGTGTGTGTGTATTATGTAGAGCCATCTCTTCTTCTGGCATGTGAAGATGAACTATTTGAGCAGAGAGGACAGGAAAGGCATTTTTTTGTTGTCATATACTTCAACTATCTTTACAAAAGAAAAAAAAAAGAGATTCTACTAGTCAACAAATTATACAGTTATACAAAGATAGTTGGATAAAATGAGGCTGTGGTTTAACACAAATGTTAGCATTAATGTTATGATTAATATTTTCCCAATACATCCATATATTGTCTGTAGCTGTGAAGTACATAAACTGGTATTAAAGAGTGAATGAACCCTGTTAAACAGTACCTGGGACGGTATGGAAAATGCAAATAAAGAAAGCAGTGATTTCTAAATTTACTTGGACTTGTATTTCATTGCAGACAGTATGAACCCAATATATTTTATGTCTTTTTTTTTTTATCAACTTCATTTCATTTGTTAATATATATCCATTCCTGCGTTTCAGGCCTGCAACACATTCTAAAAATAGTTGGGATGGGAGCAATTTAGGGCTAGTAACAAGGTAAAACAATTAAATAATGTGATTTGAAACAGGTGATGTCAACAGGTGATTACAATCATGATTTGGAAATCATTATCCAGGAAAGGCCTAGTCTTTGAGGAGCAAAGGTGGGCTGATCATCTCCAGTTAATGTTTTTCATAGGAAAGATAGGAAGGGATTTGGATATTTCACCCTCTACAGTGTGTGTGTGTGTGTGTATATATATATATATATATATATATATATATATATATATATATAAAATTAAATGATTCAATGAATCTGGACGAATGTGTGTGTGTACAGGGCAAAGGCGCAAGACTAAGCTGAACACCTGTGATCTCTGATTCCTCATATAGCACTGTATCAAGAACTCTCATTTATCTGTAGCTGATATAACCAAATGGGCTCAGGATTACTTTGACAAACCTTTGTCAAGCCTGACAATATGGATTTACATCTACAAATACCAGTTACTTTACTGTGCAAAAAGGAAGCCTTATGTTAACTGTGTCCAGAAGCACGGTCAACTTCTCTGCAATGGACTATTAGTGCATTGAAATGTGTATTGTGGTCAGATGAATCAGTATTCCAGGTCTTTTTTTTGAAGAAGAAGAAGCAGAAATGGATGCCATATGCTCCAGGCCAAAGGCGAAAAGGACCATCAAGACTGTTACCAGCTGGGTCTATCATGGTATGGGGTTGTCAATGTCCTTGGCAGAGGTAACTTACACATCTGTGATGGCCGCATTAATGCAGAAAAGTACATTGAGATTTTGGAGAAACATATGCTGCCTTCAAGATATCTTTTCTAGGGATGTCGATGCATATTTCAACAAGACAATGCAAAACCACATTCTGGACACATTACAAAGGCATGGCTGCTAAAGGAGAGGGTGCCTGTCTCCTCTGTCCTCAACAGAAAGTGTGTGGAGAATTTTGAAATGAAAAATGACAGTGACAACCTCGTACTGTTTCACAACTTAAGACCTGTTTGCAGGAAGAATGAGACTGGAATAATGACTGTACCCCAGACCTCGTCACCCAGCACTCATGCTCTTGTGACTGAATGGGCAAGTTTCCACAGCTACATTCAAAAATTCTATGGAAAGCCTTCACAGAAGAGTTGAAGATACAGCAAAGCAGGGGACTAAAAAGCACTTACGGGTGTAATAGATGTCCCTAAACTTTTGGCCATGTAGTGCATTTATGGCTAGATTGATGACAAAGCTCTCTACTACTCGACTACTTCTACTTTTCCTCATTCTCCTCATTCTTTCACTCATCCTCCTCCCAACCCAGCACTCAGTCATGCCCCACTCCCACAATTTTAATGAAAAATCCTATATTTTTACAGTTTCTTTGTTTCAGTTTTCAACTGTATTATTTTCATGGACATTTTTCTAATGCACTTTTTTTGTAAACAGAAGGAGAGAAACCAATTGGAGATTATACTGAGAGGTGAGATCTGGAACTCGAAGTACTGTTAACAAGGTATTTGATCTTTAAAAAATGCTTAATCAGGCCGTATTCTTCCTTTATTCTTCAGTGCTAAGAACAGGTCTGTTGCTTGTGTGGTAATTGTTCACAAGAAAGCTGAATGAAGAAAACTTCCTGGCCACGCGTGCAAAGAATGTGAGATTGTAAGTAAGGTCTTGTTCATCAAAATATATATTCTCTGACACTGCACCAAATGCAGTCTCCTCCGAAAGTATTAAACCGGCAAGGCCTGTTCTTTTGCTTTTGTTGTATACTGAAGACATTTGGGTTTGGGATCAAAACAACATGAATGAAAGATCATGTCAGCAGTACCACGACCACTACGAAAACCACAACGAGACTCAGGGTACACTCTTCCGGTTACATCATTAATCAATCAATTCTGGCTAAGATCTTTCCTACTATAGAGAGTAATGATATGCCACGGTGATTGTCACACTGGGATTGGCTTCCTTTGTGCTTGTAGAGATGGATGATGGACGCATCATTCAGGTCTTGGGCCACTTGACCCTTCCTCCAGAAGGCACCAAATAACTTGATTAGTCCCATTGCCATGTGTGCACCTCCACACTTGTACACCTCTAAAGGGATTCCGTCAGGACCAGGCACCTTTCTGCTTGACAGCTGCTTGATAGCTTTTGCAACCTCTGCATGACTTGACTCTGCACTGAGCTGTTCCAGAATAGGAAGCTGTGGTGTGTCCTCTAGTGCATTGTTGATTGCTTGTTCAACAGCACATTGAAGTGTTCTGCTCCTCCTGCCAGTATTTCATCCTTGTCAGTTAGAAGTGTGTTACCATCAGCTGCTAGAATGGGGGTGGATCCATTGGCACGTGGACCATAAACAGCTTTAAGACCATCAAAGAGGGCTCATGTTATGTTTGTTGGCCGCATCCTGCAATTCAGTGTTTTTTTTTTCTTCCTGCCGTCTGTTTTTCATTGCTCTGAGGCACTTTTGGGCCAAGCATTTTTGTTCCAAATAGGTATTTCTTTTAGAAGAGGATGATTTGTCTCCTATGTACTTGCATGGCATCTACAGTGGTGCTTAAAAGTTTGTGAACCCTTTAGAATTTTTTATATTTCTGCATAAATATGACCTAAAACATCAGATTTTCACACAAGTCCTAAAAGTAGATAAAGAGAACCCAGTTAAACAAATGAGACAAAAATATTATACTTGGTCATTTATTTATTGAGGAAAATGATCCAATATTACATATCTGTGAGTGGCAAAAGTATGTGAACCTTTGCTTTCAGTATCTGGTGTGCAGCAATAACTGCAACTAAACATTTGTGGTAACTGTTGATCAGTCCTGCACACCGGCTTGGAGGAATTTTAGCCCATTCCTCCTTACAGAACAGCTTCAACTCTGGGATGTTAGTGGGTTTCCTCACATGAACTGGTCCTTCCACAACATTTTGATTGGATTAAGGTCAGGACTTTGACTTGGCCATTCCAAAACATTAACTTTATTCTTCTTTAACCATTCTTTGGTAGAATGACTTGTGTGCTTAGGGTCATTGTCTTGCTGCATGACCATCCTTCTCTTGAGATTCAGTTCATGGACAGATGTCCTGGCATTTTCCTTTAGAATTCACATAATTCAGAATTTGGACAGATGTCCTGGCATTTTCCTTTAGAATTCACATAATTCAGAATTCATTGTTCCATCAATGATGGCAAGCCGTCCTGGCCCAGATGCAGCAAAACAGGCCCAAACCATGATACTACCACCACCATGTTTCACAGATGGGATAAGGTTCTTATGTTGGAATGCAGTGTTTTCCTTTCTCCAAACATAACGCTTCTCATTTAAACCAAAAAGTTTTATTTTGGTCTCATCCCTCCACAAAACATTTTTCCAATAGCCTTCTGGCTTGTCCATGTGATCTGTAGCAAACGGCAGACGAGCAGCAATGTTCTTTTTGGAGAGCAGTGGCTTTCTCCTTGCAACCCTGCCATGCACACCATTGTTGTTCAGTGTTCTCCTGATGGTGGACTCATGAACATTAATGTTAGCCAATGTGAGAGAGGCCTTCAGTTGTTCAGAAGTTACCCTGCGGTCCTTTGTGACCTCGCTGACTATTACACGCCTTGCTCTTGGAGTGATCTTTATTGGTCGACCACTCCTGGGGAGGGTAACAATGGTCTTGAATTTCCTCCATTTGTACACAATCTGTCTGACTGTGGATTGGTGGAGTCCAAACTCTTTAGAGACTGTTTGTATGGGAGAAAAACCACGGCCATTTTAAAGCTGAGAAAAGAGGAAAATTGATCAGAGCCATAGCATAAGCACTGGGCATAGCACATAATTTGGATTGTCCTGAAAAACAAACTGCTGGTGTACTAACAATCAAATATTGAACAGGTGAACCAAAGAAAACAGCAGTAGTTTCTGGCAAACATTGTGAGAGCTGTGAAGAAAAACCCAAAGATCAGATTGGCCACAAAGGTTCTAATACCAATATGAACCTCTACCAGAGTGATGGAAGACCAAAGTGTGGAGAAAGAAAGGATCTGCTCATGATCCAAAACATACAAACTCACTCACTGGGAAAGTATGGTGAAGGTAGTGTCATGGCTTGGGCTTGCATGGCTGCTTCTGGATTGGGCTCACAAATCTTTATTGATGGTAGCAGCAGAATTAATTCAGTCTACAGAAATATTGTCTGCCAATTTAGAGAAATCTATCCAATTTAATTGGGAAAAACTTCATCATGCAGCAAGACAATGACCCAAAACACACTGCCAGCACAACAAAAGACTTCACACAGATTTAATACTTGTCATTTTTAGGGCATACCTAACAACGTGTTTTCTTTCTCTCCCCCCCGCCCCCCCATCTGTCCCTCTGAGTTACATATTGATCCTGGGATTGAGATGCTGGCCTCTTCTGCCCCTCGGACCTGCTTGATCCATCCTGGTGCCCTGTGTCTGGTCGGAGTTTTATCGCCCCACTCCTGTGAAGGACGGCCCCATGAGGACAGTTGAGGGTTATACCTGTTAAAACTGTTAATATTATAGTCAGGCTGTCTGTTGTTGCCCAAATGAGGATGGGTTCCCTTTTGAGTCTGGTTCCTCTCGAGGTTTCTTCCTCATGTCGTCTGAGGGAGTTTTTCCTTGCCACCGTCGCCACAGGCTTGCTCATTGGGGATAGATTAGGGATAAAATTAGCTCATGTTTTAAGTCGTTCAAATTCTGTAAAGCTGCTTTGCGACAATGTTTATTGTTAAAAGCGCTGTACAAATAAACTTGATTTGATTTGATTTGATTCATCAAGGTAAAAAGTGGAAAATTTTTTAGATTGGCCAACTCAAGTCACCAGACCTTACCCTGATTGAGCATATGTTTCACCTCATGAAAAGGAGACTGAAGGAAGAAAAACAAAAACAATGACTAAAATAAGCTGTACTACAAGCCTGGAAAAGCATCACAAAATGAGAATGCAACGGTTTAGTGATGTCAGTGGGTCACCAGCTTGATTCAGTTATTGCAACCAAGGAATAAGCAACAAAATATTAAGTGTTACTTACTTTATTGGGGCGGCACAGTGGTGTAGTGGTTAGCGCTATCACCTCACAGCAAGAAGGTCCGGGTTCAAGCCCTGTGGCCGGCGAGGGCCTTTCTGTGCAGAGTTTGCATGTTCTCCCCATGTCTGCGTGGGTTTCCTCCGGGTGCTTCAGTTTCCCCCACAGTCCAAAGACATGCAGGTTAGGTTAACTGGTGACTCTAAATTGACCGTAGGTGTGAATGGTTGTCTGTGTCAGCCCTGTGATGACCTGGCGACTTGTCCAGGGTGTACCCCCGCCTTTCACCTGTAGTCAGCTGGGATAGGCTCCAGCTTGCCTGCGACCCTGTAGAACAGGATAAAGCGGCTAGAGATGAGATGAGATGAATGAGACAACACACACACCTAAAAATGAGTGGTCTGCCACTCAAGGTGTCATGTTGTTCAAAACAACTAGATGTACATATCAGGAAATAAAAGCTGAAATTCTGAACTCTGAGTTCTATCTAGTTCTTGATGTTGTACAGTCCTTTGCTTAGCTGTTTGCTGCTTTATGAATGAATAAATGCTCTATAAATGAATAAATTTGATTTGAGTTGACATCTCATTTTTTTGGACAGACTGCTGCTTTGGCTACAACCCCCTCTCTCATGTGGTACACTCCCTAACCACTCAGCTATCAGGTCGGCCCCCCCCGGGTGGCATTTCTGTGGAAATGAATAACTGACTCCTTTCCAGTTCTACTGATCGACAAACAAACCTTGACAAAAGTAAACAACAACCAGCGGCTGGACGATAATGTATGGCTGTACATGCCATCGCTGGTCAGATTCGACAGGGACTGACATTGTTTTTGCACAAGTACACACCAACTCCACATTAATCTTAGTGACCTCCAGTTGGCATAACTGGGTGTCAATACTGCCGACGTGAATAACAATCGTATTGCATTTATGCTTATCCTTAGCCTGTAATTTCAAATTTCACCCAACATCACTTGCTCTGGCCCCAGAGAACATTTGACTATGGTCGCTGAGGTCACTAACTTCAGGTTTCTCAGACTAGAGTTGCCAATGAGAGAGTTTGTTTCTCAGCATGTGTGTTGTGTGGAGAACCTGTTAGAAATGTGAACAGATAGGTGGTGAACTGTGGGCTTTTGCTCAAGACTATGCTTCTTATTGAAAAAAAAAATAAGCCTATAATAGTGATGCATGATTGGTAATGCTTCCTTGGACCACTTTTGAATGCCAAAGACCAGAAGTTTTTCCTCCCGTACAAAGACTGCAAGCGGAGGCCATCCACATCGAATCTGCTTTAATCAGATCTTTTTGACAGATCTTCGATTAAGGTACGTAAATCCATTCATCATGGCACAACTTCAGCTTGTTCAGTGTAGGATGTTTAGTCATTCTTTTTCCATCATTAGTAATGGCTTTATTTGTGATAAGTGTAGCTCAGTTAGTGCTCCGACAGACAAAATTACAGCTTTAGAGGTGTGTATCCAGACTCGAGAGAGGGTGAGTGAGAACAAGAACAGTGTAGTTTCTGTAGGGGAAAGTCTGGATGTCCTAGGTGGAGTTAGTAATCCCCCAACTCTGGCATTAGTGCCCTCACAGTGGGGTGAATGGGTGACAACTCGGCGAGATAATCACAGAGCCAAGGCTACCGCTGAGGCTCGCCCATGGGAGCGCCACTCTTCTCCACTTCATGTGTCAAACAGGGTCACTCTCCTCAGTGATGCACCTGCTGAGAAACCTGAAAAAGCTCTGGTTATAGGCGAGTCTATCATACGGCACATGAAATTAACTAGGCCTTTAGGGGCACCAGCAGCTTTAGTTAGGTATATACCAGGAGCCAGGGCGCCGGACATAGCATCTTAGGGTCCTAGGCAAGCACAGGTTCTCAAAGATAGTTATCCACGTAGGAGCTAACGATACACGCCTTCACCAATCTGAGGTTACTAAGAGTAACTTTGGAGAGGTGTTTAAATTAGCGAAGGCAATGTCTGATGCTGTAGTATGCTCTGGCCCCATCCCAACACAGCATGCTGCTTACAGCAGGTTATGTTCGTTGAACTGCTGGTTGTCCGGGTGGTGCTCTGAAAACAATGTGGGTTTTATAGGTAATTGGACTAATTTTGAGGGCACTGCTGGCCTGTTAGGGCAGAACGGTATCCATCCCACTTGGGAAGGTGCTGTTCTCATTTCTTGCAGCATCGCTCATCGTCTCAAAACAGGCCTAGTTAATGTATAACGATTAAGAGCCAAGGCCAGGGAGCAGATGAACAGGCTAAACTGACTGTCTGCTAGCTGCACAGTCGTCACTCAGGTTCTATTATATCAAGACTGTGTCTGTTCCCCAAGCTAAACAAAAAAGTAAAAAATGTTGAGTGTGTTCTAGTAACCTAATTAATATAAAATTAGATCATACTGACTGTACAGCCACTGCCAGCACCTTTGATCTAAAGGTAGAACTATTAAATATTAGCTTTCTTGCATCTAAAGCACTAATTGTTAATGAACTTATTACTGATCAGGAGTTTAATGTACTGTGTTTAACAGAAACATGGATTAAGCCAAATTAATATTTAGCATTAAATGAAACTAGTCCTCCTGGATACAGTTATATACACCAGCCTTGCCTAACTAGCAGAGAAGGAGGTGTCGAGGTTATTTATAATGAATATCCAGGTGTGACACACAAACCTGGTTATAAATTCAATATGTTTGAGGTTCTTCATACTCATATAACATGTAGCCTCAAAAAATAAGTCTACCCAGTGAATCCCATTACTTATTATTTACAGGGGGCGGCACGGTGGTGTAGTGGTTAGCGCTGTTGCCTCACAGCAAGAAGGTCCGGGTTCAAGCCCCATGGCCGGCGAGGGCCTTTCTGTGCGGAGTTTGCATGTTCTCCCCGTGTTCGTGTGGATTTCCTCTGGGTGCTCCGGTTTCCCCCACAGTCCAAAGACATGCAGGTTAGGTTACCTGGTGACTAAATTGACCGTAGGTGTGAATGGTTGTCTGTGTGTCAGCCCTGTGATGACCTGGCGACTTGTCCAGGGTGTACCCTGCCTTTCGCCCGTAGTCAGCTGGGATAGGCTCCAGCTTGCCTGCGACCCTGTAGAACAGGATAAAGCGGCTAGAGATAATGGGCCAGTTGTTCAAAGGTAATCTTAGTGGATTTTGGTAATCGGATTGGATCAAATCTTGAAAATGGGTTGTTCAAAAGAGAAAGTAGGATTCTGAAATCTGATCAGATCATGTAATCCAATTCTAGTTTCAATCTGGATCAAACCTTCAGTTTGTGTTGTTCAAAACTTTTCAGAAGGATCTGGATAACTTTAAGCCAAAAAAACAAGATTATCCTGATCCCAACAGGGGGTAGGATTTCAAGGTGGATATCAGGTAGAAAATGTAGTAAAACTTCAAAAATTGGTCCAATAATACAACTGCATTATTTAGTGATACTTTTATTTGTTTTGCACTTGACTTGTTTAACCAATACAGTAATACAGTGATAAAGTAGACATAGGCTACCAATTAAGCCTTTCAGTATTGTATTTTATATATATATATACACACACACACACACACACACACACACACACACACACACGTATATATATATTTTCCCCAAACAGAATTCATCAACAAACTAAAATACGTTATATTTTTCTGTCATTGACCATTGTAGCCTATATTAATTTCAAAGAAACAATCAGAGATGACAGATGCCATCAAAAATAATTTCTAACAATTGCATCCCTTACTACACGTCCAGTCTGTCCCACATTCTGACAAAACGCCAGAGGTTGGTCTGGTTCTTCAACAGGCTCAGGTGCATCATAAACGTTGTCACAGAGAGGCACATTGCGTCTGGTAGCGATGTCGTGTAGGACAATACATGCAAGTATTATGTTACATGCTACCTGTGGTTTCACTCGTAAGTAGTTAAGGCATGCAAAGCGTCTCTTTAGAACTCCATTTAAATGCTCAATTGAGCATCTTGTTTTGCAATGAGCAGTGTTGAAGCATGCCTGAGCAGGTGTGGCTGTTGCAAGAAAAGGAGTCATTAGCCATGGTAGGAGTGGATAGACACTGTCTCCTAATATTATGCCATCCGGTTGGTTAGTTTAGAGCTCTCTGTATAAAGCACTCTCCCTCAGGATATGTGCATCATGAACAGACCCAGGCCACTTCACAACACAGTTTGTGATGATTAGGTCAGCGTCGCCCACAAGTTGAATGTTGATACTACGCCTCCCCTTTCAGTTGATGTACTCCCAATCCCTTTCATGAGGTGCTTGGATATGCACATGAGTACAGTCAATAACCCCAATCGTAATAGTATTGGGCATGTTCCCCAAAAGAAAAAACTTGTGCTTGGTCTGTGCAATCTGGTCATCCTTTGGAAATGAAACAAATTGATTGACCAGGCTGGCCAATGCAATTGACACAGCTTTCACTACATCACTCACAGTTGACTTGTCTACTCCTATATTGTCACCAACAACTTGGTAGAAAGTCCCAGATGCACAGAAGCGCAGAGCAATGAGGACCTGTTCTTCCACAGACAGACTGTAAGTCCTCTGAGAGAGGCTGAATACAAGATGGTTGTCAAATACCCACCCACTCATTAGTTGTGTTCACTTCAGCTTGTGTTCAATTACATCAATTATGTCCAAAGCCTATGAATACTCTGTTCACTGCAACAGATGAGGTGGAACCATGGGCTCAAAAGGACCTAATTTCACTGTTGCAGAAACCCATGCAGTGCTGGAGGGTGTTAAGCACCATTATGCCTCAATAATAGGAAGTTCTAGTTCAGGTGCAATAGTAACTAACAAAAAGAAGAAAGACATTTGGATTGAAATCACCCAGAATGTGAATGCAATGGGCTCTGGCCAGAAGAGGACCTTGGATCAAGTGAAATTTAGATGGAAGAATCTGAGGGCCAGAGCAACAAAGGACCTCGCTGAAGTAAAAAACACCCAAACGGGCAACAAACCCTTTAAGAAAGGTGAATACACAGATGTGGTTCTGGACATTATTGGAGGTGAGAACTCTAATGCTCTGCATGGGATTCAAGGTGTTGTAGAGGATGGTGAGCCAACTGTAGAGGAAAGTGAGCCAGTTCCCCTTAATGAGGAGGAAACAGTTATTCTAGATCTCAGCCCTGTTACAGAAGAACAACCTGTATCCTCACAGTTAGAGCCAGCAGTCACAGGAGCTCAGAAAATATCCTTGAAGCGTCCTTTGCCAAATAAGAATGATGATGCCTATCAATTACTACTTAAAAGAGAAACTGAAAGGGCAGAAACACAGATACTCCTGGCAGAGGAACAAATCAAACTGACCAAACTGCAGCAAACCAAAGCAAAACTTCAGATCCTCATCCTGAAAGCAGGCCTTGAAAATGCTGGTCTTCCCTCCTCATCTGAAGAAGAACCCTGTGAATAGGACTTTTTTTTTTTTTTTATTTAAGATATTTTCAAAATAGTCACAATGTATTTGTTAATGTATTTATTTGTTGTTGCTCAGAGGAGGCTGTAAAAGCAATTATGAACAAAAGTGGGTCTTTTTGTGGGTTATTTTTGTGTTTTGTCTCAAAATAAAATACATTTAAGTGACCCCATATTGGCTCTTCCACCTGTTCTTTACATACCTGGTAGCCCACATTGTGATATGCTGTCCCATTTAGAGCATTGGTTATCTGGATTAGGTAATATTGAAAACGGTGCATCTGAATTAGCGTGATCCAATCCAATGTTGCTTTGAAAAACCGGCATAAAAGTAAGAAGGATTACCTGATCCTGGATAGCAAAAAATGTGATTTGGAAATACGGATCATTTTGATCCAGATTAAATTTTTTGAACAACTGGCCCAATGAGATGAGATTATTTACAGGCTCCCAGGGCCATATTCTGAGTTTCTTTCGGAATTTGTGGCTTTCATCTCAGACCTGGTTATTTCCTTAGACAAAGCTTTAGTTGTTGGAGATTTTAATATTCACTTCAATAACCCAGAAGACCCTCTGAAAACAGCATTCATGTCCATTCTAGATTCAGTAGGGGTTAATCAGAACATCATAGGACCTACCCATAATGGTGGTCACATTCTTAAACTAACATTTGGATTAAATATAGAAAATATAGTCACACTTCCACACTGAAGCTACCTCTGAACATTATCTCATCTTATTCAAACTTTGAGCAATAATATATGTGCCTTGCCATGCTACTGTGTTAAACGTACGTTCATGTCAACCATTTCACAAAGTTTTTTAAAATAGTCTCCCAGAGTTATCAGCTTTGATTGGATCACTGTCAGCCCCCACAGAACTTGCTCAGGCAATTTAATGCTCGAGTCAAAGTTCTGCTATACTTTAGATAATGTAACTCAACTTAAAAGAAAAACGATTAGAGAGAAAAAAAATTAGCACCTTGTTATAACGATTCCACTCACACTTTAAAACAGACCATTTGAAAATTAGAATGTAAATGGCATGAAACAAAATTGGTAGTATTCAAATTAGCATAAAAGGAGAGCCTCCTGAAGGACAGAAAAGCTCTTAGTACTGTTAGATCAACATATCTCTCCACCCAAATAGAGGATAACAAAAATAATCCGAGGTTCCTATTTAATACTGTAGCAAAATTGACTAGGAAAAAGACCACTATAGACATATGCATAGTGTTTTGCAAAAGTATTCATCCCCCTTGGTATTTGTCCTGTTTTGTCACAGTACAAGCTGGAAATAAGAGTGATTTTTGGCGGGTTAGCAACATTTGAATTACACAATATTCCTACCATTTTAAAGGTGCAAATTGTTGTTTTTTTATTGTGACACAAACATTAATTAAGATGAAAAAACAGAAATCCGGAGTGTGCATAGGTATTAACCCCCCAAAGTCAATACTTTGTAGAGCCACCTTTAGCTGCAATTACAGCTGCAAGTCTCTTGGGGTATGTCTCTATTAGCTTAGCACATCTAGCCACTGGGATTTTTGCCCATTCCTCAAGGCAAAACTGCTCCAACTCGTTCAAGTTTGATGGGCTGCGTTGGTGTACAGCAATCTTCAACTTATGCCACAGATTCTGAATTGGATTGAAGTCTGGGCTTTGAATCGATCATTCCAATACATTTAAATGTTTCATTTTAACCCCTGGCGGCACGGTGGTGTAGTGGTTAGCGCTGTCGCCTCACAGCAAGAAGGTCCGGCAGGTTCGAGCCCCGGGGCCGGCAAGGGCCTTTCTGTGTGGAGTTTGCATGTTTTCCCCGTGTCCGCGTGGGTTTCCTCCGGGTGCTCCGGTTTCCCCCACAGTCCAAAGACATGCAGGTTAGGTTAACTGGTGACTCTAAATTGACCGTAGGTGTAAAAGTGAGTGTGAATGGTTGTCTGTGTCTATGTGTCAGCCCTGTGATGACCTGGCGACTTGTCCAGGGTGTACCCCGCCTTTCGCCCGTAGTCAGCT
This sequence comes from Neoarius graeffei, assembly GCF_027579695.1. Lineage (NCBI taxonomy): Eukaryota > Metazoa > Chordata > Actinopteri > Siluriformes > Ariidae > Neoarius > Neoarius graeffei. The sequence goes on from NC_083573.1 coordinate 20,781,812, forward strand.
GGGATAGGCTCCAGCTTGCCTGTGACCCTGTAGAAGGATAAAGCGGCTAGAGATAATGAGATGAGAGATGAGATTTTAACCCCTTCGGACACAAGGAAAAATGCTATGGAACTTCACATGTACAATTGTACACATTATGTCCGAAGGAGATAAACTACTCCAGTGCAGCTTTAGCAGTATGTTTAGGGTCATTGTCCTATTGGAATGTGAACCTTCGACCCAGTCTCAAACCTCTGGCCAACTCAAACAGGTTTTCCTCCAGAATTGCCATGTATTTAGTGCCATCCATCTTTCCATGAATCCTGACCAGCTTTCCTGTCCCTGCAGATGAAAAATATCCCCACAGCATGCTGCTGCTACCACCATGCTTAGGAATGGTGTTCTCAGGGTGATGGGAAGTGTTGGGTTTGCACCACACATGGCTTTTTCCATGATGGTCAAAAAGTTAAATTTTAGTCTCATCTGACCAGAGAATCTTCTTCCATGTGTTTGAGGAGTCTGCCACATGCTCTTGGGCAAACTCCAAATGTGTTTTCTTATTTTTTTTTCTTTAAGCAATGGCTTTTTTTCTGGCCACCCTTCCATAAAGCCCCGCTCTGTGGAGTGTATGGCTTAACATGGTCCTATGGACAGATACTCCCATCTCCACTATGGACCTTTGCAGCTCCTTCAGTGTTATCTTTGGTGTCTTTGCTGCATCACTGATTAATGGCATCCTTGCCTGATCTGTGAGTTTTGGTGGATGGCCTTGTCTTGTCAGGTTTGTAGTGATATCATATTCTTTCCATTTTGCTGTCATGGATTTAATGGTGCTCTGTGGGATATTCAAAGTTTGGGATTTTTTTTTTTTATAACCCAACCTTGATCTATACTTCTCCACAACTTTGTCTTTGACCTGTTTGGAGTGCTCCTTGGTTTTCATGTTGCTTACTTAGTAGTGTTTCAGAGTCAGGGTCCTGCTGCTTCTTCTTCTTCTTCTTCTTCTTCTTATTATTATTATTATTATTATTTTATGGCGGTTGGCAAACAACATTATGGTACATTACCGCCGCCAACTGGTATGGAATGTGGATTGGGATCTCTCATGATACCTTGTCTTGGGGGGAAAAATAAATTAATTCTCTTCATCAATTTCACTGTTCTGAGATACTGAAACAAAAGTAAATAGCATTTCTCTCCCAAGCTTGTTTGTAAAAGATCCTGCACATCCAAATTTAACTTTAGTTTTTCAAGGTTCAGTCTCAGTTCCCTTCTCACCATTTCATATTTTGGACAGTAAATCATAACGTGTTTTATTGTTTCTTCTTGACCATTTTCTTACTTTAAATAATTTGCTGTTTAATCCTGCATGACCAAAATGCAGCCTACATATGACAGTTTCTTCTCTCCATGTTCTCCTTGTGTTTCTCATTACATCTACTTTTCTTTGAATTCAATCGTACCATCTTCCTGTTCTCTCTTCTTCCCACTGTTTTTGCCACCTTTCTTTCAACTTTTGCTTAATTGCAGTCTTCATTTCTGTTTTACTGAAGGGTCAATATGATTTGTTCCTGTGGCTTCCTTTGCACATTTTTCTGCTGTCTCATTTCCTTTGAGTCTTATGTGCTGGTACCCAAACAAGTGTCACATTCAGTCCCATCATTTGAATCCTCTATAGTGTTTGTTGTATCTCTATTAAAACATCTCATCTGCTATCTGAATGATGGTACTTCAGGCTGGTTAATGATGCACTGGAATCAGAGCATTATTACTGGACTCAACAGTCTCACATCTTCCACCCACTGTAATGCTAACAAAATTGCCAGCATCTCCCCTGTATATACAGATAGTCCATCACTGATTCTCTTCCAATTTCTAATATTAAATTCTGGGACTATGAATGAGATACCAATTCTATTAGCTGTATTCTTTGAGGCATCTGTGTAGATTTGAACAAAACTGCAATAATTTCCTATATAGCTTTTTATTACTTGTAATACAGCCAGTGGGGGTGCATAAGTGTACTCTTGGTGCTGGTCCCAAGCCCGGATAAATGGAGAGGGTTGTGTCAGGAAGGGCATCTGGCGTAAAACTGTGCCAAATCTAACATGCAGATTGAAAAGAGAAATACTGTACCATACTGGATCGGTCAGGGCCCGGGTTAACAATGGCTGTGTGAAGGAAAGCATGATTTCTTTGACATCGTTAATTCTATACCCCATGTCTCATTAGCAAAGCCACGAGCCGCCCATGGGAAAGACGTGGGGAAATGGGTCAAGAAGTGCATAGCCAATGGCAATGAATGGTCCCAAACAGACGACCCTAGTGTGTTGCTTTGCCAAAAGCTTGGGGTCTACAAACAAAGTCATGCTGTGTGCGCGCTTGTTAACCGCAGCGTAATATTAGCCACTGATAACCAGGGTCCTGGGGAACCTGGCCATAGTGGCCTGTTTGTCTCTGTTTCCACAGGCATAACTCCAGCAGAGGTGCACCCCAAATTGGCAGGAGTTCCAAATTCCATTTGGGCAAAGGGTAAACATGATGAAGGCCTAATAAAGAATGGTGAACCAGTGGCGATCACCCCCAAATCAGATTTCAGGCCGAGACAGACCCAGTACCCACTCAAACCAGAAGCAATCGCAGGTATAAGACCGGTCTTTGATTCGTTGCTGAAGGCAGGTGTAATTGCCCCTTGCCCGGACTCTCCAGTGCACACTCCTATTTTCCCAGTTAAGAAGGTAAGAAAACCATCCCAGCCCGATGAGTGGAGGTTTGTCCAAGATCTGCAAGCAGTTAATGCCGCGGTTGTTCCGCGCGCGACTAACATCCCTAATCCATACACCATTTTGGGCCAGGTGCCCACTGACAATGAGTGGTTTTCAGTGGTGGACTTAGCAAATGCGTTCTTTTCTACTCCTCTACATAAAAACAGCCAGTACTGGTTTGCCTTTATGTATGATGGTCGTCCATACACTTTCACTCGTTTGTGCCAGGGTTACTGTGAGTCCCCAACCATATACAACCAGTGCCTCAGAGACAGCCTCGCTTCGTTAACTTTGTCACCAGGATCAGCTTTGCTGCAGTATGTTGACGATTTAATGATTTGTGCCCCAACTAAAGCTGAATGTGAAGATGACACCATAAGGCTACTGCGACACCTCGCTAAGGAGGGTCATAAGGCTAGCCTCACAAAATTACAGTTTGCAAAACAGAAGGTGCATTTCTTAGGGCATGACATCACAGGGGAGGGGAAAACGCTTTCTGCAGATAGAGTCTCAACTATTCAGAAAATTCCCAAGCCGATCACTGTGAAACAAGTTTTGTCATTTTTGGGAACGTGTTCCTATTGCAGAGCATTCATTCCAAATTATTCCATCCTGGAAAGCCCAGTGAGAGAGCTTGTGCACGATTCGTCCCTCACCGCTTCGTCACCTGTCACATGGACATCAGAGGCAGAAGCAGCATTCCTGGCCCTAATGAGCACCCTGCAGACCACACCCACTCTGGGATTGCCTGACCCCAATAAATCATTTGTTCAAACTGTAGATGAAAAGAAGGGTTTCATCACCTCTGTTCTTTTGCAGAAGCACAGCGATAGATTAAGACCTGTAGCCTACTTCTCCAGCAAATTGGACCCAGTGGCGGCTGGACTTCCTGTTTGCCTGCATGCAGTTGCTGCAGCTGAAAAGGCGGTAACTGCTTCCAGAAATATTGTGGGGTATTCTAACCTCACCCTTTTGGTCCCACATGCTGTCTCCCTGCTTCTGTTGGAGAAAAAGACGTTACATTTGTCAGCACAGAGATGGTTAAAGTATAACACTGTCATACTTGATATGCCTAACATCATTGTGAAACGTTGTACTGTTCTGAATCCTGCCTCTCTTCTCCCTACAGAGGACGATGGAGAGCCCCATGACTGTGTCGCTCTCACTGATGATTTTTGTTGGGTGGTTCAGCCTCCAGAAACCCAGAGACGGGAAAGAACAAAGTAGGTTTTGCCGTAGTCTCAGGTCACGAGGTCCTCAAGGTGTCGTGTCTGTCCTCAAACCTGTCGGCGCAGGCTGCAGAGCTCTGTGCCCTTATCGAGGCATGCAAATTGGCTGCAGGGCAATCTGTCAATATTTTTACGGACAATAGGTAGGCATTTGGCACTGTGCACGATTTTGGCACCATTTGGAAACGTAGAAATTTTCTCACTAGCACAGGATCTCCCATTGCACATAATAAACTGGTCTGAGTTGTTGGATGCTATTCTACTCCCTAGAGCCATTGCTGTGTGTAAGTGTGCTGCCCATACTAACAATACTGATCTTGTGTCTCAAGGAAATGCCAGGGCGGATGCAGCAGCTAAGTGTGCAGCCTCAGCTTCCAGTTCACCCTCTAACCTTGCTTTTCCTCAGGTTTCTACCCCCTGTTTACAGCTAGCGGACCTTCAGAGCACTGCCACTCAGGACGAGAGACAAGTCTGGAAACAGGCCGGCTGTATCTGTGCAAACTCGGTCTGGGTTTGTCCCTCAGGCTGTCCCTGTCTACCAAAACACGTTCCCTTTCTATGCAAAATTGGCCCAGGGGCTTACCCATGTGTCAAAAGGGGGAACGGTAGCAGAAGTAACAAAGAGATGGTTCACAAAGGGGTTTTCAAATTATGCTGTGAAATTTTGCAAGCAATGCTTGATATGTGCACAACATAATGCAGGTCAAGGTATCAAACTAACTCAAGCAGCACACCCAATACCAGACAAACCATTTGATCATCTCCAAATGGACTTCATTGAACTGACACCTAGTGAGGGGGAAAAAGGTACTGCCTGGTAATAGTTAACATGTTTTCAAAATGGGTTGAAGTATTCCCACAGCTAAACAAGAGTCAGAGGCAGTGGTCAAAGCACTCCTGAGAGACATAATATTCCTCGGTGGGGTATACCTAGCAAAATCTCAAGTGACAATGGAACACCCTTTGTTAATGCAGCCCTAAAGAAATAGGAGCATTCCTAGGGATAGACCTGAAACAACATTGTGCCTACCATCCTGCCAGTGCGGGAGCAGTGGAGAGGGAAAATGGGTCCCTTAAAAATAAACTAAGCAAATCTTGTGCAGAAACAGGGCTAGGATGGACAAAAGTCCTCCCTGTAGTACTCACACAAATGAGGATGCAAACTAGGCCTAAACATGGGTTAAGCCCATTTGAAATTCTGTTTGGATGAATACCCAACACGGGGATAGGGTCAGCCCAAGGAACACTGCCGGACACCACACTGTGTGATGATGCAATGTTGAATTACCGTGCAACGCTGTCCTCTGCTTTGAAATCTATCCACAAACAGGTAAAAGAAGCGCTTTCCAAGCCCGCTGAGGGACCTCTGCACGATCTACAACCAGAGGATTGGATAGTGGTGAAGGACTTCCGACGAACCAAGTGGAACAAGCCACGATGGAATGGCCCATTCTGGGTCCTGCTCACGACCCCAACGGCAGTGAAGGTCACAGGCAGAGTGACGTCGATCCATGCTAGCCACTGCAGGAGGGTTCCTGAGCCGGCTGAGCAGGAGGAAAAGGAAGGCCTAAGTGACCCGGATGCTGACTAAAGCTCATGAGGAAGAAAGGCATCACGACATGGAACAGTGCGAGTATCACATCAATCACACACGCACCCGAGTATTAGTGGACACTGGAAGCTGTAACCCATTAGGAGAAAGGCTGTGGCTCCTCATCACGGGTGAAGAGGTCAGGGCAACAGCTCCGGGAGGACAATCCCAGCAGACAAATCTGTGCAACACCAATGAAAAAAAAAAAAGTGTTGAGTACATCTTGGCACAGAACCCCAACCATAACCTGAGTCTCAGGAGGAGAGGTAAGCGATTATCATTTAGAAGGTGTTCCACACGTCCACTTTCCCACCTTGATCTAAACCACGTGGCAAGCAAGTCCCACAGAACTAAGCGCTGCCACAGTTATGCTGTTGCACCCTCAATAGAGAAGAGTATTTCAGTATCTAGTCAGTAAACTGGTTTCAGAAGTCCCGAGTTTCTCCAAGCCCCAGTGTGGTGGGACGAGGGCTGATAGGGCGTGCCCGCCCTCTGAGCACCAATACACGTCAAGAAGGGCAAGGGTTAACTCGGAGACCTAGTTAACATAAAATGAAGGGGGTAAATCATAAGCTAGGTCAAGTTGTGGGCCTGAGCATCCTGATCCTGCTGGGGCTCATGGGAGGATTCGTGTGGTGGTCGATACAGGGAACCCAGACTGACACAGAGTCAAGACAAGGGAGACATCCAACTCATAATTTGTATTGGCAGTATGCTAATTTTACAGCTAAATAGGCTAACAGGTCAAATTGTCTAGTTTGCTCCACCCTGCCACACACCGTTACACAACCATTCGTGTTTGAGACCGCCAACACAACTAAAGAGAATACTGCGCAAGCATGGCGAGCCGTGATGGAAGCTGTCTGTGGTGAGGCCAAAAAAAAAGTGGTTTTTTTTCCGGTTACGTAGATTTCAAAACTAGGGTCGGTAGGCAGGCATTTTTTTTTTTTTTTTTTTCAAGATGGCTGCCATAACCTATATTTAGACAGGAATAATTTCACAAAATATAATGAATTTCTTTGCAGGTCACAAGAGTTACCACCTTCTGATGAATCTGATGCAGCATGAGACACCTTTTAACATGAATTTTTCTGTAAATATAACAGCTCAATACACCATGTTTGTTTCAGTTCAGAGAGAGAGAGAGAGCAGCCCCTCCCCTCTCTGCTCCCTGAGTGGAGCTCGTCGCCTTGGTAACGGTGCAGGGAAAAGACACAATATAACAAGCAAAGAGCGCTTTTTCTCAGAGTTCTCTCTCCTCGAACAACACTGATTTACGCGGAAACGAAAGGAGCTATTCACAAAATTCTTTCACATTGAGTGCTACAAGGCTCCCATGAACACATTAATGTATTTTTTTTGTCCCTAGTGTAAAACATGTGGACACTAGAGCGAGTTAAAAACAAGTGACTTTTCTGATTTTGCAGTAAAAGCGCTGCCACGTTTATAATGGGAGTCTATGGGAGAGCGCGGCTGTCCTCTCCTTACTTTCAGGCTTCTCATTCAAAAACTGTAAATCCTATCGCTCAGGTAGACACTTGTCTTGATTCACACAATGTGTGACTACAACTTTTGAGAAAATTGTGTGTGTAGAGTGAAAATTGTGGCTGAGAAAACAGTTTAAATGAGAGAGCTTTTTTTTTCAAGCTGCCTACACTCTAAACTCCTGAGCGCCACTGGTGTGTAACGCAGTAGACACCCATTATAAAGTCTGAATTTCTCCAGATTTGCTCATGGTGTTTGGTCTGTGACTGATTAAAAAGTATAGAACCTAGCAAAAAAGTTGAATGCCAGATCCACACAGGAGAATTTTGTCTCCGTTTTAAAGTTTGAATCATGTCTCGAGGTGAAAGACAAAATAAGCGTTATTTCTGCTTCTGTTCCCTCCGACGGCCCCGACACACTACTGCCTCTGCCGAGTGCGCGCGCGCACACCGCATGTCGGGGCCGCGGATGAGTTACTCTCCCTTGATCAATGAAGTCTGCAGGGAATTTGTGATTATTATCGGTACAAACAGCGCGAATCACAACTTAAATGAGTGCGGTTCAGTTTGACATTATTGTCAGTCCGTTAGATAAACATTTAATTTTATTAAAATCAAAAATTAATATTTAGAGCCTGTGGGCTACAAAAATAAGTCATTAAAGTAGCCGGCTGGACTTAATTGTGTAGTCGGCTGTATGGCCGGCAGCCGGCGCTTGTGGAAAGCCCCGATTTTCCCAGTGAGTGACAAAAACTTCCGGTTCACGTGGTTGGGTTATATGTAAAAGTCGCGACTGGGAAAAAAACGAAAAAAAAAGTTTAGGGTCGGGCGGTACGGATTAGGGTCGGTCGGGTAACCGGAAATACACACACTTTTTTTTTTGGCCTGATGTAAAAAAAAAAAAAGACTGTAATGTCACATATCGAGGTGGGGGAGACGACCCACCCAAGAGTAGAAATTAGGGTAAATGAACCAGGAAAGGGGATAAATTATACCTTATGCGCAGGCCAAAAGGGCAATCCAAATTCTACCTCTGTGGGGAAGGTCAAGGAAGCTAAGTGTTCAACCGTTTGCACAGTGCAGGGTTCAGTCCCAAATCCAAACGTGACCTGCACGGGACGAAATGGCACTCTGTACAAGCAAGGCAGAAAGGCGACAATAGGATACCTCCTATTTAGGGCCGGGAGGGAATCTAACTCAGTTAGCTGGCCCAACCTTTTATTACCCAGGCTGGCAGTGTAAGTGTGGTCACCATGTGTATAACTTCCTCCCAATAGATTGGAAAGGCATGTGTGCCCTGATCCAATTAGATGCCCACCTAATAATAGCAACCCCTGAGGCGAGTGGCAGATGGTGCAGAAGCGCAGACAATGATTTTCCTCCTCCAGAACATCAACTGCAACCCAAGGTGAAGAAATTCTTCCAGGCACTGTTTCCACAGTATGGGATAGCACAACTCTGGAATGAACTTGAGGTGGTGCATTATAGACTGGCACAGTTCGTGAATTCAACCATAGAGGCCATGGAGGGCGTGAGAACTGAATTGACCGCACTCAGATTAATGACAACACAGAATCGCATGGCCCTTGACATCCTTTTGGCAAAGGAAGGCGGAGTATGTGGCATGATAGGAGAACATTGTTGTACGTACGTTCCTGAAAACGACAGGAATCATTGTAACATCACTGAGGCACTGAACAAGATGCGCAAGGTTGCTGAACAATTATGAGCAGATGAACATGGAGGAGTCAAAGACAGCTGGTGGTGTTGGTTTAGTGGATGGAAGACTCTGATTCTATCCACCATACCAGTCCTGGGCTTAGTGATTGTGATGCTATGTTTGCTGTCAATGTTGTATGTCTGTGTTTCAGAGGCAACTGACAAATATTGGTAACCAGATGGTGAAAATAGACCCAGATGACTTGCCTAACTGGCCTCCAAACCCACATGAAGACTATAACCCACCGTTTGACGACGTCAGCACAGCTGATATGAAATTAGTCCTAGCTTAAAACACTCATTTGTGGTTATTTTCTGTTCTATTGTTTCCTGATCTATGCTTGCTAGCATAACTTAAGACATCTATGTCTTACAAAACAGCCTTAGCATTATCCCTGTACACTCAATGATGTGTTAAGTCGAATCTCACCAGGAACTCTTACCACTGAAATTGTGTACATTTCATTCTTTCAGCAATTATTGTCCTGTAGGATAAAAAGGTGGGAAATGTGAAGGAAATTTAGTGAATGAACATTTCTATTCTCTGTGTTTCTGTGTGTTGAACTCAAGTGGCCTAGTGTACTGAGAAAAGTTGTTTTCCCACATGCTGTAATCACCTTTCTGTGCCCTTGGCTGGTGATAAGCAGGGTGTCAGAGTTCTCCTAAACCACATCCGTCTGCACATCCCAGAGCACGCCAGGTGCACGCTTTAACAAAGCTTCATAGAAAATCTTGAGCCAATCACGTACAGACGCGAGCAGTAAGCGAATGTCTTTAGAGTATAATAGATAACAGCCACTAAGACACAACTCAGAGTGCACTCTTGACATCACCAGAGGTGGTGTCGTCGTCTTCTTTGTTTCCATATCTCTGTTTATGTAATCTACTATAATAAATAACTGAAAAGACAACTGCTAAGCGTTCTGAAGGGTTTATTAGAAGTTTCCATTACAGCTCCCTCCGGTACTGTTGGTCAACAGGGTGCCAGTGGAAAGTATGCTAATGTTGCACCAAAACGGAGAAGGAGAGGGAGGAGGCGTGTTAGGAGAGAGCGTGAAAGATGGAAGGGAAGGAGCTTAGAATTGAGGGTAGGAACACTGAATGTGGGAACATTGACTAGCAGAGCGAGAGAGTTAGCAGGTATGATGGAAAGAAGGAAGTTGGACATTTTGTGTGTACAGGAGATGAGGTGGAAGGGAAGCAGGGCCAAGAACATTGGAGGTGGATGCAAGTAGTTTTATTATGGAGTCGATGGAAAGAGAAATGGTATTGGTATTGTTTTGAGGGGAGAGTTGGTCAACAGTGTGATTGATTTGAAGAGAGAGTGTCAGAGTGATAGGCATGAAGTTGGAGATTCAAGGAGTGGTAATCAATGTTGTGTGCATATGCCCCACATATGGGAAAAAATGGATGAAGTGGTAGAAAGTATATAGAGGGAGGAGTGCGTGCTGATAGGAGCAGATTTCAATGGACATGTTGGTGAGGGAAACAGAGGAGATGAGGACATGATGGGCAGATATAATGTAAGAGAGAGAAATGTGGAAGGGCAAATGGTGGTTGATTTTTCAAAGAGAATGAATTTGGCAATAGTTAATACATACTTCAAGAAGAAAGAGCAGCACAGGATGACGTTTAAGAGTGGAGGAAGAGCTACACAGGTGGACTACATACTCTGTAGAGGGGGTAACCTGAAGGAGATTGGAGACTGTAAAGTGATGGCAGGGGAGTGTGTATCTAGACAACATTGAGTGGCCTTGTGCAGGATGAACTTAAAAGTGAAAAAGAGAAAGCGTGAAATAGCGGAGCTGAAGATTAAGTGGTGGAAACTAAAAGAGGTTGAACATCAGAAGGAGTTTATGGAAGAAATGAGACGAGCATTGAGTAGTCATGGAAGTCTGCCAGAAGATTGGAATACTACTGCTGTACTAGTAAGAGAGGCAGCAAGTAAGGTGCTAGGGTGGCAATTGGGAAGGAGGAAGGAAGACAAGGAGACATGGTGGTGGAACAAAGTGCAGGAAATTATAAAAGAGAAGAGGCTAGCAAAGAGGAATTGGGATGATCAGAGAAATGAGGAAAGCAGGCGATTATACAGAGAAATGAGACAGAAGGCAAAAAGAGCAGTAGCAAAGGTGAAAGCAGATGCATACCAGGAGTTGTACGAAAGACTGGAGACCAAAGAAGGAGAGCAAGACCTGTACAGACTAGCTAGGCAGAGAAACAGGGAAGCGAGGGATGTACAGCAGGTAAGAGTGATGAGAGATGTAAATGTAAATGTGCTGACAAACAAAGAGAGTGTATTAAGAAGGTGGAAAGAGTACTTTGAGGATTTATTAAATGAGGAGAATCCAAGAGAGAAAAGGTCAGATTCGTTGGAGACAGCAAATCAGGAAGCAGAGTTGGTTAGTAAGGATGAGGTGAGGGCAGCCATGAAAAGAATGAAGACTGGGAAAGCAGTCAGACCAGATGGTATCCCTATTGAGGCTTGGAGATGTTTGGGTGAGACGGCTGTGGAGTTCCAAACAAGATTGTTTGTTTAATAAGATCTTAGAGAATGAGAAAATGCTGAATGAATGGAGAGTGTGCTAGGCCCAATGTACAAGAATAAGGGAGATGTACAGAGCTGCAGTAATTACAGAGGGATAAAATTGATGAGCCACACCATGAAGTTATGGGAAAGGGTATTGGAGGCGAGATTGAGAAGAGAGGTAGCAATCTGTCAACAGCAGTATGGGTTTATGCCAAGGAAGAGCACATCAGGTGCAATTTTTGCTTTAAAAATGTTAATGGAGAAGTACAGGGAAGGCCAGAGAAAGCTACAGTGTGTGTTTGTAGACCTGGAGAAAGCATACGATAGAGTACCGAGAGATGAATTATGGTATTGTATGAGAAAGTGCGGAGTGAATGAGAAGTATATTAGAGTGGTGCAAGACATATATGAGAACAATGAAACAGCAGTGAGGTGTGCAGCTGGAATGACTGAATAGTTCAAGGTGAAGGTGGGACTTCATTAAGGATCTGCTTTGAGTCCGTTCTTGTTTGCCATAGTGATGAATAGCTTGATGGATGAAGTGAGGCAAGAGTCACCATGGAACATGATGTTTGCGGATGATATTGTGATGTGTTGAAAGTAGAAAGGAGGTTGAGCTGGGTTTAGAGAGATGGAGGTATGCATTGGAATGAAGAGGAATGAAGGTGAGCAGTAGCAAAACAGAATGCATGTGCATCAATGAGAATGGGGATGAGAGTGTAATGAAGATGCAAGGAGTAGACATAAAGAAAAGTTGGTGAATTCAAGTACCTGGGGTCAACTGTGCAGGAAAATGGGGGCTGCGATAGTGAGGTGAGAGTGTGTGCAGGCAGGGTGGAGCAGTTGGAGAAGGATTTCGGGAGTCATTTGTGATGGGAAAGTCCCAGCAAAAGTGAAAGGCAAGATGTATAAGACAGTAGTGAGACCAGCTGTGATGTATGGATTGGAGACAGTACCCTTAAAGAGACAGGAGGCAAAGTTGGAGGTGGTGGAGTTGAGGATGTTAAGGTTTGCGATGGGAATGACAAGGTTGGACAGGATAAGGAACGAGCACATCAGCGGGACAGCACATGTGGAGAGCTTGGGAATTAAGCTAAGAGAGATGAGACTGAGATGGTATGGGCACATCTTGAGAAGAGATACAGAGCATGTTGGAAGGAGAATATTGAGGATGGAGCTTCCAGGCACATGAAAATGAGGAAGGCCAAAGAGGAGATACATGGATGTGGTAAGAGAGGACATGAAAGTGGCAGGTGTGGTGGAGAAGGATGCGGAGGACAGGGAGCAATGGAAACGAAAGATCCGCTGTGGCGACCCTTAATCGGGAGCAGCCAAAAGAAAGATGATAGCTTTTTATTATTTGTGGATGTAAAATAAACTTTTTATCGTTGTTCTTTTTGTCAAGCAATGTCAGATCTACTACAGCATCGAGAAGTATCCATGGATGTATTACTATAGGACCAGGAGCGGTCCTGGGGGCGGGCCGACCGGGCAGCCGCCCGGTGCGGCATCGCGGGGGGGGGCGGCACGAGCGCAGGTGCGGAAAAAAAAAAAAAAAAACGGTCCCCCCCCCCCCAAAAAAAAAAAAAAAAACAAGACGGGCGGGTGTGTGTGTGAACATTTTGGATGGGGAAGCCCAATAGACCCTTTTCACTGACATCACCAGAAACCAGAAGTAAACAAACCCTGCGCCATATTGGAAGACCAACAAACTCGTGATTGGGGGAAATAACAGCAGCGCGCGGAATTTAAACCCACGAGGCACTTGATTCATCATAAACCTACAATGGTAAACTTTTGTGCTGTGTTAGGGTATTCCAACAAAGCTGATGGGAAAGGTGAAAAGTCTTTCTACAGAATACCAGCTGTGATTGAGACACAAGCAAACCAAGGAGCTTTCTGCCAGGAGACAGAGAATAAGTGCATTACTGAGTGTCTCTGAGCAAAGGAGAGCCTGAACGTTGCAACCTCCCTATTGGCTGTTTATTGGTTGTTTGTAAAAATGTATCAATTGTTGCCCTTCCCACGGGAATCATCGCGGGCTCGAGAGACGAGACCTGACGAGTTAGTTCGTTGGTAGCAGAACAAAATGTCTGGACACGGGTTTTCAGAAAAGGAAAGAAAATAAACGGAGGGTCAAAAATACAAAAAAGGAGGCAGAAAATGCAAAACGAGTTTTAAGGTAGGACAAATGGTTACTTTTCTGAGGCAGCCCGCCGTGGCTGCCTGCAGGCTTATTTATTATATAGCCCATTTAGTTAAAATAGTTTATATAAAATGTTTATAGTTATGTGATGGTTGTCCTGATTTAGACTGGGTTTGGTTTTTTTTTTTGGGGGGGGGGGGGGGTTGCGCGATGTTGCACCCAGGTCCAGATTAGGGCAGAACCGGCCCTGGCTACATTTCAGGTGTGGTTTGTTTTATGAATGTATGTACTTGCATACATGTGTACTTGGTCTTCCAATATGGCGCTTAACAAAATATCGCGGCGCGGTGACATCATGCGGTAGCCCTCGATACCAAAGTTGCGCAGGTGACGTCATCAGTGTGCATGTGTACCTAACTTGTCGTAGCCCCATAATATGCACAATCCCGCCAGAAGAACGTTGTACTAGTCATCAAAAAGACTTTACTACCATAGTACTACACTACTATGACATTACACAGAGTCTTAAGTAATACATTACGACTTGATCATTGCCATTCTGGTAACAGCAAATTTATAACGGGCTGTGTCCGCGACGTACAACACACAACAAGAAATGTTTAAACGACCATGTAAAGCTGTTAACATTCTGTTGGCTAATACAGAGCCCAACGCGGGGGGGGCGGCACGAGCGCTGGCGCGGAAAAAAAAAAAAGGTCCCCAAAAAAAAACCCCGAAAAAAAAAAAAAAGACGGGCGGGGGCGCCAGCAGGGGGTTTCGCCCGGGGAGTAAATCACTCTAGGATCGCCACTGTGTAGGACTAATGTTTAATTCTTTTTTTATCAAATGTTTTTATTGTGCATCTTCAAGAGTATGTACCAGGACTGGAATTTTGTCATTTTAGGGGCAAGGCCACTTGGCCTTTTGTGCTGTCAATTTTTTGAGAGCACGAAGGCCAAAAGCCAGGGCACCAAGGCCATAAAATAAAACAATGATTTTAAGTTCACGTCTATAATTAATTTAATTTAATGACTAATGACTCTTCTGAGGAAGATTGGAGTCTCCGTTGAAACTATCAAGCAGGTAAAGAAACATCTCCTACACTATTATGTCTGAAGATAAGAAAATATTGAACACATCTAAACTTATCAATCCATCACTCACTTCAAAAATTGTAAAACTTATTAAACCTACATTCTCCCATAATTTGTTCAACTGACACCAAATGTGCAAGAGCATCTTCAGACTGTACTACTATGCAGATTTTTGATTAATCAAAATTGAGCCTGGAGTACATCAAAATGTTTGACTGTAAATGGAACATATACTAGGATGCAGGCTACTGATTAACCCATAAGAGCCCAGACCGATTTCTCAATCAAGGAAAATTATTGAGGAAATAAAATGAACTAAATAGATGACAAAGAAAACATTTCTGACCTTTTATTTTTTAAAATAGCACTTTCATGTCTTAAGATCTGAAATATTAAATTGCAAATTTGCAGCACACTGCAACACTATTACACTGTTAACCCGAAAGTTCATTCTGTGCAAACAGTTTGAGTAAATACCACTTTTAAAGATTAGTTTTATTGCATTACTTAAACAGTATGAGTATATGAAGAGTATATGAGACAGTCATTGGGTGTACTCATTTTTGTAATTTAAACAAACTTAAACTATCATGTTTTACCTCAGGCCACAGTGCTGCCCTGTTGTGATTGGCTCAAAACTCAAGACAAGTCTTTGTCCGTTGACGGCTACAGAGGAAGTTGTGCCATTTTATAATTTACACAGAGCAATTTAAGGTCTTTGCACTTTGCATGCTCCTTGGACAATATGCTTGCATTTTTCTGTTTTTAACAATGAGATAAAATCTCTTGCGATGGTGATCTCGTCAAGATGGCAGCAGTTACACTTCGGTTAAACAGCAAAAAGAAACATGCAATACTAGTAACAAAACAATGCTAACTGCATAGATTAAAAAAGTGGCTATGAACAGACAACAGCACATATCACGCATCATATTACGGCAGGAACAAGCAGTAGTAACATCCATGACCTTACGCTTAAAGCTCGACAAAGGAAAAACTTGACAGCAAGCTAATTAGCATTTGTTACCGGCTACAGTCAGTACTCGGCATGTTAAAAGTGGGTCAATGTTGTAACGACATAACGTTACTGTACAAGCAATGCTTATTTAATGGTAACAAACTTAAGCCCTATATGTTGAAATTCCTATCCTATTCGTTCGTTAATTTATCACACAGTCTTACCTCAGTCAACTTCTTCCCTCCTTCTGTGAAAATTCAACATCTTAGACGCGGACACAAGTGGGCGGGGGATGCGTTTGATTAAGTCTCCTGGTTGGCTGGTGATAGATTGGTGTCATTATAGCACGTCGGAGCGGTTCATGCCAGGCTCGAGTCCGATCCACCACTGATGAGTTGCCCAATAAGAATCCAGAATGTCATCAAAAGACGTATTTTTTTTCTCAATAGACGCAGGTGATGTTAAAGCCTATTGGCAGTCACGAGGCAGACTGCAAAACCGCAGGGCATCAAGGCCACTGTGGCCTTACGGCATACCTGTCAACTTTGAGGTTTGAAAAAAAGGGATATTTCCCAGATTTTAACTCAAAATAAGGGAAAATTTCGGAAAGTCGAACTTTACAAAAATTTCAGAAAGTCAGTAATCGAACTGACTTTTCTTCACAAAATTAAATTCGTCCTGCCATTTGGGCAAGTAGTGGCAATACACCTTTTTGGGTTTTGCCTCGCTCCTTTCTTTATTCATGTCTCTAGTCTCGCCGTCTACTGAAACTCGCTCCCTGAGGAAAGAATTACGACCATCTTTTAGTTTTGTGAGAAGTTCCGAGCAGTGACCGTGGTCAGACCATAGATTTACATAGAAGACTAGATGCCTCGTCCCCGTTGCCCGTCAACGAAGTCGAACGTCCGCACATGGCGGCCATCTTACCTCAGACAGCTGGCTTACCCATTACATTGTGTTGGTAGCGATATGTACTTTTCAGATGACTGTAACTTCCTCAAATTTCAATCGATATTCAAACGGTTTGGTTTGTTATATAAAACAAACAAATGGAAGTATGTATTTATGATATTAATGATGAAATAATCATTTTATGTTTAAAAAAAATACACATAGCTTGGCGAAAATATTTCAGTATACTACAGACTGTAAGACAGGATGCATGCTGAAATTCCTATGCTGTGAGAAGCCTAACACTGCATACTTCTGGATAACTGCGGCCTTAGGACAAATAATCATACAATTTATTTCCAATTTTTAGTGAAAATATTTTTACATGTGATAGGGCCGTAGGGGAAGCTAAAGTTAAATAAACAGCTTACTCACTTCTGAAACTTCAGAAATACTTCATCCACCTCAAAAACCTAATGCACTCCCAGATAGCAGAGGGACGTTGAAACGGCGCCGATTCTTGGTCAGAATGGTCGGTTTCCGTCGTAAGTCAGAAAATCAACGCTGAAACGGTGCCGTGAAACGTCGATTTCTCTGCCGTCGGAGAAGGTCGATTTATCACTGTTGAATCACCGTGGGTAAAGGTTGATCTGTCGACCGTCAGAGAAGGTCGAATATACGATGTTGAACCATCGTCACTTTTGCCGGCCAGTTTTCAACATTGGTAGGATGAGCAACTAATTGTTCAGAATATAAATTGCCACTGTTTGTCTTATCCTGCTTACACATAGATACGAGTAAATGATATAAGTATAAGTGATAATGATAAGTAAATGATAAAAAAAAGAACAAAAACCAGTTTACTTTCTTAACTCAGCAATGGATTTGTTTGAAAGTTTTTTTTGCAAATAACTTAACATTTCCAAGATGATCATAAATTAATTCTAATTTATAATTATAATTAATAATTATAATTATTTAATTCATAATGTCCCATAATGCAGTGCGATTACCACTGCTGTTTACTGGATGACATCATTTTCGTTATATACCTGGGTGCATGTGAAACTCCCACACCACTCGGTTGGATCGCGACTCTCGTGGATCGGCCTGCTGTTACGCTTGGACCTGAAACAACATTGAGAAAAACACTGGACCATGCTACATTTTCATTCATCCCTGGACATCTGGTACGTACCATTATTCAGTCACTATTAATAAAGGGAATTTCGAATACAATTTCAAGCAGTTTAAGAAGTTATGATGAACTTCAGTCATATCACGCGTTGGAGAAATTTCCCTCAACTAGTATCCATTTGAAACAACAACAATGCAGATGCATTATTCAATCGAAAAACGAGTCGAAGTACTTGTCTTGTTGGAGTGAAAATTTAGCGTTGGAGTGAAAACTTAGCATTTAAATCGAGCTTGTAGGCCTAGGTCGCATGTCGTTTTGAGCTGACCTGTTCTTTTGTGTAGCCATGGGTCGCGCCTCGCGGCCATGAACTTTAAAGATTATCCAGCTACCAACGCTTCTGTAGTGACCACTTTGTTTGAGGTACCACGAACGAAATTGCTTATATTCCCTCAACTAATACAATAAACATGCAGATGCATTGTTTAGTCGAAAACTAGTCAAAGTAGTTGTCTTGATGGAGTGAAAACAAAGCATTTCAATCGAGTATATAGGCCGTGGTTATAACCGGTAGCTCTATACCCGGCTTGAGGGGGTTGGGCTTTGTAACGCTATGGGTCGCAGCCATTAGAACAGGACTCCAGACATTGTTAAAACATTGTTGGTATTAAAACAGAACTTTCTATAAAACAATTGTTTGAAGTATGTGTGTGTGTGTGTGTGTGTGCGTGTGTGTCCATTTGAAACAATAAACATGCAGATGCATTATTCAATCGAAAAACGAGTCGAAGTAGTTGTCTTGTTGGAGTGAAAACTTAGCGTTGGTGTGAAAACTTAGCGTTTAAATCAAGCATGTAGGCCTAGGTCGCATGTCGTTTTGAGCTGACCTGTTCTTTTGTGTAGCCATGGGTCGCGCCTCGCGGCCATGAACTTTAAAGATTATCCAGCTACCAACGCTTCTGTAGTGACCACTTTGTTTGAGGTACCACGAACGAAATTGCTTATATTCCCTCAACTAATACAATAAACATGCAGATGCATTGTTTAGTCGAAAACTAGTCAAAGTAGTGGTCTTGATGGAGTGAAAACAAAGCATTTCAATCGAGTATATAGGCCGTGGTTATAACCGGTAGCTATACCCGGCTTGAGGGGGCTGGGCTTTGTAACACTGTAGGCCTATACTGCCCTACAAAGCCAAAAGACCTTAACTCATCAGACTCATTACAGGCTTCTGCCTTGGTTTTCCCTTTGCTTTTGGAAGTTACGGTAAAAACGACGTCTTATTGTTACCAGAAAAAACAGAAATGACTCGAAATAATTCATCACATGATACAACTGATGTCCTCTGTTCCAAAAATGGCAATAACTCATGTTGACCTTAAGTGATATTAAGGTCTTTTGGCTTTGTAGGGCAGTATGGGTCGCAGCCATTAGAACACAACTCCAGACATTGTTAAAACATTGTTGGTATTAAAACAGAACTTTCTATAAAACAATTGTTTGAACTGTGTGTGTGTGTGTAAGGTTATTTCAAATGTAATGACGTAAATGTTGTTGTCTTTGTTCCCCCCCATGTTTACCTCAATGGAACCTGAAGACCACTACCCCGTCATTCCCTCAAAAGGTACTGCAGACATTTATTTCTTTTATTTCTTTAGGGGAGAGAACATGGCTTCTTATTGGTCAAAAAGAAGACGTGTTGTGACAGCTACTGAAATGTCAGAAAGGCAGATTCTGTCCGATTTTGAGTCAGCTCTGGGTAATCCTGCTGCTCAAGTCTCTTCTTCAATTGCATCACCCAGGCCTGCATCATCAATGGGTTTAGATGAGGATGGTGGGGATTCTGTTGAGTTGGGAGGGTGCAGTGATGCAGAGTCTGACAGCAGTAGCATGTCTTCAGAGGGTGACAGTGACAGTCATATTGATGGTGACTCTTTTGAAGAGTCAGGGCTTCACCAAAAATTAAAACACTGGGCTGCATCATTCTCTGTGCCTTTGATTGCCATTACTGCTCTGTTGACCATTTTGAGAACAAGCCACCCTGAACTGCCCAAGGATGCTAGGACCTTATTGGGCACTAAGCCTGCAGTACTATTACAGACCATAGGTAATGGGGAATACTTCCATTTTGGCTTGGCAAAGGGAATTTTGTCCAAATTAAGCACCATCCATTTACCAGATGTCATTCAAACAATAAGAGTTCAATTTAACATCGATGGTCTCCCTATTTTCAAAAGCACCAGGCTTCAGTTTTGGCCTATTTTGGCACTGATTGATTGCGATTACACCAGAACACCGTTTTTAGTTGGCATCTTTTGTGGCCCTGGAAAACCCTCCAATGTGTTTGATTATCTGACAGAGTTTGTTAAAGACCTCTCTGATCTGCTTTGCAATGGGGTAACATTTGGAGGTAGAAAGCTGAGGGTGGCCATTTCATCCTTCATTTGTGATGCTCCTGCTCGAGCATTTGTAAAACAAATTAAATGCCATAATGGGTACTCCGGATGCGATAAATGCCATCAGACTGGTATTTGGCAGAAAAAAATGACGTATCCTGAGACTGATGTTAGGCTAAGGTCAGACGAGGAGTTTGAAAATATGGTAGATGAGGACCACCACATCAACAGAAGTCCTCTGACGGGTCTGGTGAAAATGGTGTCTGCCTTCCCAATAGATGCATTTATGTTGCCTTGGCGTTATGAAAAAGTTGATACATTTTTGGATGAGGGGGAAAAACTCTACAAGGCAGCCTACAAGAGCCATTAAAGCCATCTCCGAAAAGTTAATACAGCTTCGTCCCTATACTCCAGCTGAATTTGCACGGAAACCCCGTGAACTCGCCGAAACTGATAGGTGGAAAGCGGCAGAGCTGCGCCAATTTATGATTTACAGTGGGCCATTAGTTCTGAGGGACATTCTTCCACAAGATCTCTATGAAAACTTCATGTTGTTTTCTGTGGCCATGTTTTTGCTACTCACACCAAACATTTCTGAAAGTATGGTTTGTTTTTCCGAAAAATTGTTAATGGCTTTTGTAAAGCATTTTGGAGAGGTGTATGGTAAAGACGAGATTGTGTTTAGCGTACATCAAACAATACATCTGACACGAGTACCGCCAGTATGGTTCCCTCGACAACATCTCATCCTTTCCTTACGAGAATTATTTGGGTAAACTAAAAAAAATGCTACGCAAGCCATCTCAACCTTTACAACAGGTTGTCAAACGCCTTTCAGAGGAGCCAGTTTGTTTATTTCCACCACCACCTACACAACCACAGTTGTTAGGGGTGGGCGATATGTATCGTCTGCGATGTCATCGTGAATGTTGTTTTGACGATGTGTAATTTTGCATTATCGAGTTTTTTTAATTAAGCCGCCAAAAATCAATACAGAGCGGAGCAGACCCGGCGCCAGACACGGACTGACGGACGGGCCTTGAATTGCTTTGGGGGGGGGCACACATTTTATACGCCAAGCCAGGGCAACACAACTGTTTCTAGCAACCCAGGACAGCAGCACAGACGTGACGAGTTAAATATTCTAAGAAACCTATAAAGCAACCAAAACAACTTTCCAAAATGTATCAAACATTGCTCAGCATATTAAAAGT
The DNA here is from genome assembly GCF_027579695.1 of Neoarius graeffei. Classification (NCBI taxonomy): domain Eukaryota; kingdom Metazoa; phylum Chordata; class Actinopteri; order Siluriformes; family Ariidae; genus Neoarius; species Neoarius graeffei. The sequence continues at coordinate 20,802,940 of NC_083573.1, forward strand.
TTTTTTTTGCTCCGCTGGCCTCACAACGCACAAAGCTGATTTCGGGTATCTACCGGAAGATGTCGTGATATGATCCCGTCCAGCAATAAAACGTGATTGGCTGAGACAGCTGCTGATTTACCCAGATACCATCTGAAGAAAAAATGCGATTGGTCGGTTGGTTCATTCCATGTCATTAACCCATTGGTTCCCAAGAAATATTAGTCCACGTTTATAGCAATGATCCAGAAATTATTACTAGTGTTTCTGTACTCACGGATAATAATGAATGAACCGATCAGCCGATTTCGAATAGTTTCAATACATTTTAAATTGAGCACATTTTTCTTTATTATTGTTATACTGAAAAACTTTGACTTGTAGTTTACGGGGGTTTTTTTTTTGGGGGGGGGGGGGGGGGGGGGGGGGGAACAAAGAAGAAGAAGAAGAAGCTGTGACTGGCTCCTATCAGGCCAAGTGCGCACTCGCCGGCCACTTTCAGGCATCTTTTTCGGATTAGTGAGACCAGACCCTCTGAACATGAATGGGGAGATATCAATACTGGACTCTGTGAAAACTAACGGTCGCGAAGAGCATATGATTGAAATCGCCATGAAAAGTTGATTATACTTGAGTGTTAGGTTGGTTCTCATGGCTCAGAAAAAGCTTTAAAATCCACTTTTCTCGTGGATTATTTTGACACTGCGCAGGCGCAGTACTTCTATAACGGCAGGAGAGGGACAGCGGAGCACGAAGCTGCAAGATGATTGGAAAGCTGTTGGTCCAGATCGACATATGATTGGTTGTTGGCAGCGGAACAGGCGGGATATTTGCAGACCCGTACTGCCGTCAGAGACGGTTGATTAGAATGTTTGCTGCCGTTACGAACTGTCAATTGAATTATTCATTTTTATTAATTTAAAGTTGTTTAAGAAAAATATGGCTTTTCCTTAAATACTTGTCACTGCAATGATTCTTTTAGTCATTGTAATTATTGTAATCTTTAAGCAAGTGTTTTTTTTTAAATATCGTCAAAATATCGTTATCGTTAAAATCCTAAAAAAATATCGAGATATTATTTTTTGCCCATATCGCCCACTCCTATGTTACACCCACACCAGGAGGGCCCATTACCCCAACACTTAAGTTCTGGCCAGCAATTTAAAAAAGTGCATTTCAATGATTTCTGTTTTTCTTCAAAGCAGGGCGATGATTGCCTAGTGATTAAAAATGAAATCGTAATGGTGAAAAACATAATTAAACATGGTGACTCTGTCTTTGTGGTTTACATGAAATTCAAGAGGAGGGAGTCATATTTCCACTATCCTTGCCCCTCCACAAGCATTGGCTGCTACAGAGTATTTGGCATAGACAGCTGCCTTAATGTTGACCGGCTTGAGGTTGTCCAGGGCAAATGTGTGTTGTTCCCAGATGGAGAGACCTTTGTGGCAATCCCTCTTTGTCACTATTCGTAAACCTATATGGGAAGAAAAAAAAAAAAACACACACACACACACACACAAAGAAACACATCTTTACTTATGTACTAGAAGGAATCTGGACAGTTGGAGTACTCCAGCTGGATGGCAGGCACTAACTATCCTTTCCATGGAGTACTTTTTTTTATTTTTTTTTATTATAGATGGCACAGATTTGGAAAGTTGTGGAATTCCAAGACCGGAGTGCAGCAGTTGTGTCGTCCAGCTGGGTGGTAGATGTTGACGGAGAAGTGGGATGCTACTGGCCACCCTTTGGCGGAAACAAAGCTGTGAAGGCCGCCATGAACTGCACCCCCCCGGGACAAGGATGGCGATTCCATCAAAAAATAAGGGTGCTGGCAACCTGTGGTGAGCTGCATAGCTACTTCATTAAACCAATGACAATACTTCAATACTGCATTAAGCCAATTTCATTAAGACTGCCTTCCCTTTCAGGCACCTTTGCCAAAGCAAGACGTTACCTGACCTGATCGCTTGAGGAAGGCTGCCTTACAGCAGACCTGCAATCGGATGATGGTGAGATGGGGCCAAGGAAAAGACGGTAAAAGTGTTTTCTTTTTTAAATCACAACTTGCAGTTATAAGTTCAATTACGGTTTCGTTTGTGTTTTGAGCTGTGTCAGTAAGGTCCTGGGTTTATTTTAAAGACCAAACAAAAGGTATTTGGAGGAGGACAGCGAGGAGGAGGCAGGACCAAGCCGCAGGGGGAGGAGGCCACCATCTATTGACGCCACTCAGCTGGACAGCGAGTGGCAATTCCCCTCCCTTAATGAAGGTGACTATCTGTACCACTTGTTGTTGTTGTTCTACTAAAGACCTAGAAGTTGTCTGAAATAATAATGCTTTCATTTCCGTCTTCAGACACTCAGCCAGGCCTGTTTCTTCACAGCCAGCCACTAACTCATGGTAACTATGCATTTCCTTTATTTATGCCAGAAATTAAAATACCAATGAGTAAGTGAAGATATGTTTTGATCAACTGACTGCTTACTATTTTTCAGATTCACCGTCGTCAGAAACCCCGCCAGGCCCTTTCCTTCACAGCCAGCCACTAACCCATGGTAACTATGATTTCTCCTTGATTTATGCCATAAACGACTAAAAAAACAAAACAAAACAACAAACAAATATCTATGTAGATGCGTTTTGATCAACTGACTATACAATTTTTCAGATTCACCCCAGCCACGTCACTGCTTCCATGGTAAGTCAAAGAGGAAATCAATCAACATGAAAATTGTGAATTTAGAACAGAAATTAAATTAAGGCACACCTTGAAGTGAACTAAATTGTACTCTCTGATATTTCAGCCACACCTCTGCCATCGCAACAGTTGCTGCGTGGTGAGTCCACAACTGTAATCACTGGTCATAAATGACCAGCAATGTGAAATAAAAGTCCTAATGTTTGGTGTTACTTAACAGACATGGGCATCAGCACCGTCATTGCTCTCCTTGGCCAGCTGAGGGAGGAAAACTGACTGCTTACTATTTTTCAGATTCACCGTCTTCAGAAACCCCGCCAGGCCCTTTCCTTCACAGCCAGCCACTAACCCATGGTAACTATGCATTGCCTTTATTTATGCCAAAAACGACAAAAAAAACAACAAAACGACAAACAAATATCTATGTAGATGCATTTTGATCAACTGACTATACAATTTTTCAGATTCACCCCAGCCACGTCACCGCTTCCATGGTAAGTCAAAGAGGAAATCAATCAACATGAAAATTGTGAATTTTGAACAGAAATTAAATTAAGGCGCACCTTGAAGTGAACTAAATTGTACACTCTGATATTTCAGCCACACCTCTGCCATCGCAACAGGGGAACAATCAGTTGCTGCGTGGTGAGTCATCAACTGTAATCACTGTTCAAAAATGACCAGCAATATGAAATAAAAGTCCTAATGTTTGGTGTTACTTAACAGACATGGGCATCAGCACAGTCATCGCTCTCCTTGGCCAGCTGAGGGAGGAAAACAGGGAGCTGAAGGGGGAAGTAGGAAGGCTGGCGCAAGAGGTCAGGGCCCTAAGGAGAGAGATGGGGAGACAAGACACACCCCAGACATCGCCCCTAATCAAGCTCCCACTCTCCACCATGGAGGAGTTTTTGGCAGTAGAGGCCCTGGTGAAGGAAGATGCCAAACAAAAGCAGCTAATGGTTCCAGTCATCTGCAACACCTGCAAAAAGAAACACAAATACTTAATATCATTGTGAATCAATGAAACAATGATAAACATGTGTCAGACTAGCGCTATGGTTCTGACAGTCTTCTTCACAGACATGCAATTAAAATCAATGTGTAATTACTAGACTGCCACCTGCTGTACTGGAGAGGGCGGGGACGTGAATTCATGGCCCGACTTCCTGCTGTAAACTCCTGTCAGAAGCGCGTCATGAATTCTGGACCTACCGACTTTTATATAATGTGAAAATACGGGATATTTTCGAGAAAATAAAAAAACGGGAAGACAGCAGGAAATAAGTCAAAATAAGGGATTTCCCGGGAAAAACAGGAGGGTTGACAGGTATGCCTTACAGCAGATATTTTTTTCCAAGGGCACAAGCCCAAATTGAGAGGGCACGAGGGCCATGGCCCTTGTGAAATTCCTGCCCTGGTATGTACAACACAAGATATCCATGACACAAAGTGTAAACAAATGATAACCCCCCCCCCCAACCCATGGCGACCCCCTAACCAACCCATCCCGGATCTCAAAATACAATCCAAATATTAAAAAAAAGAAAAAAATGCATGTACAGGTAAAAGTATAACATACAAACATAACTCATCATGTAAATTATGGATAATTATGCTGCACTCTTTCTTTAACCAAAGTGTAAGCTGCATCCCATGCACTAATTGTTTTCTGACTAGCTGCATGCATCCGGGCCACTGATCTCTCCATCATGACAATGTCTAGGAGAAAGTTGGCCCATTGTTGCCATGGCAAGTTATGAGGTGGCTGCCATCTCAGTGTCAATATTTTCTTAGCTCCAGTGAGGCCAGCCCATAATAAGCGCCTTTGTTGAAGAGAAAGTTCTAAAGTGGAGTCATCATTAAGCAGGAGTAAAGATGGTGATAGTGGGATATTGACCTCAAGCATATCACTCAAGGTGATAGAGATTTGTCTCCAGAAAGCAGACACACTGGGACAATCCCAATACATGTGTATAAATGATCCTGCAGTATTGAGTGTGCATAAGTCACAATTAGGAGATGTGATGATTTTCATAGCATGACATTTCCTGGGGGTTAGATACATCCTGTGTATAAATTTAAAATGTATCAATTGATGGTCAGGGTTTTTGGAGGGGTCATGTAGATTCTTCCATACTGTATCCCAGCAAATTTCTTCCTCTCCTGTGGAGGGGAGGTCCCTCTCCCATATACTTTCTACAGGCAACAGTGCACATGGATCAGAAATAAATTTATAAAGTTTGGAAACCATCCCCCGTGTTTGGCTTTGTGGCACACGTAGTTTATGCAGTGAGTGGGTTGGAAGTGCTATGCCCCAAGGGACACCATATGCCTTCACGGCAGACCTCAACTGCAGATAAAAGAAAAATGATGAACCAGGTAGGTCATACTCAGCTTGTAGATCACTAAAAGCACGCAAACCATCATCATCAAACAGGTCTTTGAAAACATTAACTCCCTTATTCCTCCACAGTGGGAAAGAAAAGGCTTTTTTCCAATAAGGAGAGAAAAATTATTGAATACAGGAGAGTATTTGTGCCATTTTAGCTCTACATTAGCATGATTCATTACAGTGTGGCAAGTTCTGAGCAAATAAGAAATTAAAGGGCCAAGATGTGATTTAGCTTCTTTAGGTGATATGTTAGAGTACACCAGGTCTTGAAGCCTGTAGGACTGAGAAAGATTCTCCTCAATTAGTTTCCAGGAGACAGAGGCATCAGAATTGAACCATACAAACAAAGGTTGAAGCACAAAAGACCAAAAGTACATCTTGAAGTTTGGTAGAGCCCGTCCACCCTATGTCTTATCGCGCTGAAGGGTTTTTAGTTTCAAACGCGGTCTCTTCCCATTCCATATGAATTTGGATATGAGAGAATGTAGTTTTTCCCAATAACCCTTTGGGGGAGCAAGGGGAATCATTGAAGAATAAAAATTTACACAAGGAAGTATGTCCATTTTGACAATTGATATGCGGGCTTGAAGAGAATTTGGAAGCTTTGACCAGTGTTCTAGATCCTTTTTCAATTTGGTTTTGCATGCTTTGAAAGTTATGTGATGCTATGTGAAATATAGGAGGAGAGATATCAATCCCAAGGTATCTGAACTGTCTCACTATTGGGATATTAGAGGGCAAAGGCGTAGCTGATAGAACTGAATTTAAATGCATCAATGAAGACTTGGTCCAATTGATTTTATATCCAGATAGTGAGCTGAACAAATCAAAGGTGGATAATAAATGTGGCAGAGAAGACCCAGCGTCACCAACATAGAGCAGGATATCATCTGCATACAATGAGCTACGGTGTTCAGTATTACTGAAAGAGATAGGAAGTACAGAGGGGTGTTGTCTGATTTTCTGGGCCAGTGGCTCGAGAGAGCAAAGAGTAATGGGGAAAGGGGGTACCCCTTGATATGGGAAACTGGGAGGAGCAAATATTACTAGTATAGACCATTGCAGAAGGGTTTGCATACAGGACCTTGATCATTTGGATAAATTATGAACCTAATCCAAAATTGTCCAGAGTAGCCCAGAGATAATCCCACTCCAGTCTGTTGAACGCTTTCTCAGCATCAAGTGACAGGACTGAGCAGGGGGAATCAATCACATTTGCTGCATGGATAATGTGCAGGAGATGGCGTATATTATCAGATGCTAATCTGCTCTTAATAAATCCGGTCTGATCATTGTGCATCAATCATGTCAAATATCTTTCAAGTCATGAGGCAAGCACTTTAGCATACAGTTTCACATCCCCATTCAAAAGAGACAAGTGTCTATAATTACTGCATTGGGAAGGATCCTTGTTTGGCTTAAGAAGTAATGTGATTATTGTAGCATTGGCACCTGAATTGAAAGTGCCTTTATCAATAGCAGTATTAATCATATCCAGCAGTGGTGGGCCAAGTATGTCCCAAAAGGCAAGATATAACTCTGGTGGAATACCATCCCAACCTGGGGATTTGCCTTTCTTCATGGTGACAACAGCCTCTCTCAACTCCTCTAGTGAAATGGAAACACTAAGTTTTTCTTGGCTAGTAAGAATGGGAAGCTCAAGGCCATGGAAAAAGTTTTTGCAGGTATCTGTGTTCAGCATGACTTCAGATGAATAAAGGGTAAAATAGAAAGTTTTGAATGCCAAATTAATTTCACTAGGTTCGGTTAAAGTACCAGCGGGTGTTTGGATGGCCATGATATTAGAATATTTCGCGTTTTGTTTCAGTCTTAAGGCTAGTAAATGGCTCGGCTTAGATCTACTGAAGTAATAATTTCTTCTAGTTCTGTGTATTAAGAACTCCGCCCTCTGCCTCAATAAAGAGTTCAGCTCAGTTCTTGTTGTTAACCTGTGCTAATCTCTAAAAGTTTTCAAGGCATTACTAAAGAAGGCACAGAACTCTTCATTTTTGAGAAGAGATGTATTGAAACGCCACCATGATGCTCTAGGGGGAGTGTCCCTGAGCATAAGATGAACTGAAACAATACTGTGATCTGATAATGGGCAAGGTATAATTACTACATTATGAATTTCAGAAAAAGAAGTAGGAGATGCTAATATATAATCTATTGTAGAGAAAGTCTGGTGTCTGGCTGAGTAGAAAGTGTACTGTTTAGAGGTGGGATTAACTATGCGGTACAAGTCTACAATACCAAACTGATAGCTGATAAAAGGTCCTGCATAACCTTCGATGCACGTAATTGCATGGGGGTGGAATGTTACACAGATATGTCCAATGCCAAGTTAACACAAGCATTCATGTCTGAACCTATAATGAGTGAGAAGTCATGTAGTTGTGCTAAAACTTAAGGCTAGTTAGTTTAGGGAAAAAGTCCGGTTCATATTAAGATGGAGCATAAATAGAGATAAAAGCAAATTTGTGACCTGACATGATGGTTTTAAATGTATGAAACCCTGCCATCCTCATTGCCATACTTTCCAAGTATACTCAGTGAGAGATTGCATTTCAATACTATTAGTGAGCCTCTGGTTTTTGAGTTCAAGGATGCAGAGGCAGCAGCGTAGTAGTATTTGTTTGCAAAGCGATGAGTATCTTTGGTTCTTAAATGAGATTCTTGTATAAAAGCAACATCCACTAATTGCCTATGTAAGAAGTCTAAGGTGGGGTTTACATTAGACCGTATCAGCGGATCATCAGATTAACGTTTTTAAAACGATTAGTGTGCACACAGCAACACCAATACACGATTTGCGTGCACACAGCAACACCAATACACGGATACGCTCGGATACGCAGGCATCCTGCGCTCCAAATCACTCCGCCCTGAACAGCGAATGCCCTCTGGAGGGTGCGCACTCCGGCCCTGCGCAGCTCACAGAGCGCGCGAGTGTAGTGCACAAGCAGTGATTCGGGACTGAGCCGCTGTGTGTGTGATCCCAGCGCATATCACTTACCACTTGCAAGTGGAAGGATGGCAAGCCTAAAGACAATCATAACTACACAATGGGCAGTATTTGCGTCAGTATTTGCAGTATTTTCATACTTTTATACTCTTTAATGAAAGGTGATACAAGGCAGAAGTCCGCGCCGTTTTTCAGCAGTCGCATCACATGACCAACGCCAGCGAATCAGGAAGGTGGATGTCACAGTGACATTGTCCAATGACGACGCCAGCTAGAGCTCAGCACCGCGTATCCGCGTATTCTCAATGTTTACACAGCACCGGAGCTGACACGATCTGGATTGGATACGTGGACCCTGGCGGATTCCCGTTTCCCGGCGTTTCCAGGCGGTTTAATGTAAACGGACAGTGCATCCACGAAGAAAACGAGACAGATACGGTCTAATGTAAACTTGGCCTAAGCAAGCAGCTCGCTTAATTTGGCCATTCAACCCATTAACATTCCAGCTTACATGGAGCTTTGCCATAATGCCATAGGCTTGTTACAATTCGTTAAATAAAAAGAAACAAAATCACAAGTATTATGCAGTGCAGCAATCTGAGTATGAGATATCTAGGAGGTAACAACAAAAAGAGAGCTCCATGCTCACCCACATAACCCTGTCGCCATAACCCCAAAGCTCTCCAAAGAACGTTAGAGAGCAGAACATCCACAGCATAGCAACATCCCACATAAAAGTCTGCTCTTAATGGGCCTGGTGTACCCCAAAACATTGGACCCGTGATCCTTGAGAAGAGTAACATCCTCCAAAAAACCGCAGCCCTCCCCCAGGTATAACAAATATACCACAGTATGATAAGAAAATTACTAGGTCAAAAGTTCGTAAATAAACACAGTAGGCCTAAATAATAGTGTCATACTAACAATATTCATCAATTCAAACATAGAGTAGACTATATCTACCAATAAATGAAAAAAAATTCATGAATGAAAAGAAACAGATCAGTTCAAACACAAACTCGGACGCACGGCAGGAATTAGGCTATTATGCCAATGGCTCGTCAGTCAACAACAATGAAAAATCTGTTACCTTAATGATAAAAGTACTTAGCCATTGATGGTCTCTGTAAACTCCCTGGCCTCTTGTGGAGTGTTGAAGAGGTGGCTGGTTCCTCCTCACATCACTTTCAGTCTAGCAGGGTAAAGCAAAAAGGTACGGAAACCCAGTTTCTGTACTGTCTCTGCGTGATCTGTCCTCCAAATCAGCTACCTTGTCCTCCAGAGTGGCACATAGTACCGTTAGCTTGTCCACTGAAGCAGAGAGACGGCCATCTACCTCAGTCAAGCGGCTTTTGCTCATTTCCATATGCTCCATACACTTTGAGGTGTCAGCCCGAATGGTTAACATCTCGGTCCGAAATTCTGAGGCCCTGTCCACACGGCAACGGATTCAGGTGAATCTGATAAAATTGTTTATCGTTTTGGCCTGGCGTCCACATGGCACCGGCGTTTTGGGTGCCCCACAACGATATTTTTTGAGAACGGGTTCCAGAGTGGAAAAATCTGGCAACGGCGCCATTGTGAAGTCGTCTGGATGAGTAGAATGGATTTGTTTACGATGATCACAACCACATGACTAGAACAAGCAGCACTCTTGCTGTTTTGTATGAACCACTGCATTGCATTCACTTTTGTATACAGCTTTTCTTTTAAATAAACAAGTAACTGAACCATTTCTTGAATTTCTTTTTTTATTGGATAAGACTGCTTTTCAAAATGTTCACACACAATATAAAAAGTTATATAAATTATATAAAAATGCTTTTCAAAATGTTCACACACAATAAGAAAATTAAGTTATATAAAACTATGCACACTAATAAAACTAATTTGTACACACAGAAGGCACGATTTCCTCGCGTAGTCGCAGCCATCATCTTCTTGTTGTGTGTTTGTTCCTGACAGTCACTACGTTTACATGCACATAGAGAGAATCGAATTTCTGCCGTTGCTCGACTGAAATCGAAGTTCAAAATGCCATGTATACACCATAATTCGGCTGAAATTGAACCGAACTTGATTTCTCGGAATCGAGCTACCTAGTTTATGCGATTTCTGCCGAGCTACTTTATGCATGTATACCCTATCGAGTTAGTTGTCGAGCTACTTCCGGAAGTGACGAGTGACGAGACCACAAGCAGGAAACACAACAGCCTCGGTCGGCATGACAATAGTAGTAGCGAGCAGCAGAAGAGGTCAGGAGGAACAAACGAAGAAGAGAAAATGGCGATGTAGAGCTCTCTGAAGTGTGGGTGGAGCACAGAGGACGGCAGGACAAAGCTTCTGGTACTAATAGGCTTTTTATTGTCAGACTTTTCAGTTTAACAGCCTACTTTTATTCTTGAGAGAAAAAAAAACACACGTGCACGCTGTGTTCTAGTCCCGGGATGAGCTGTCCCCTCTGCTCTCCCTCTGCCTCCTTAAATAGGGTGCGGTTACTGGGAAGACACACAAACACAGGTTAATTACCGTCAGGTGAAGTGATTCTGCCACTCACCTTCCCTGGCTCCGCCCTCCTGTCACAGACCGGCGCTTGACCACGCCCCCACTGCCACAGGCAAGCAGAAACGTGCACTTCTGGAGCAATGAGGAGACAGAGTTCATGCTCATTCAGCTTAAGGAGTTGAATATATTAAAATTCATGGACGGGAGAAAAACGCGCAATGGAGAACACAGAACTGATAACTTTGTTTACACTCTTGAATAGCTCTTCTTCATGACGACAACCGGAAGTGTACCAACACGATGGAGCGTGTTGCGCCACCTGTGGCTCGGGTGCACAATGCACCTCACACAATAGCCCGATTTCATTGTGTGCATGTAGGATTGGATTTCTCTGGCACCCTGCTGGGACCTTCAGCTCGATTACCGACAGCAGCTCGATTTGGATGTTCATGTAAACGTAGTCAGTGCTTCACACCGGGTAGAAGAAGGGGTTTATGCGCATGCGTCTACTTCTATTGTTCTGGTGTCTCCGATGGGACCGTCTTACAGCGCCCCTAGAGGTGTGGCATGTGTATTGCATCGTTTTCAGCAAGTGTTGCGTTGCCATATGCACCTGATATTTTACTGATCCGTTGCCCATGTGGACGTGATTTTTTTTTTATAAAATCTCGTTGCCGTTGTCGTGTGGATGTAGCCTAAAAGTTGTTCAGCCACCATAGCCTGTTTTAGCTGAAAGTTGAGCTAACACATCATCCACAAACTTGGGGATAACTTCCTTAATGGCATCTGCCACTGCTAGCTTAACTAGCTCAGCGAGTTCTTCACTGTCGACAGAACGAGTATTTGTCTGCACTTGAGCTTGTTTGGCAGATTGCTTCTTCGATGATGCCGCCATCACTATCTATCTAGTAAGAAACTTCGACCAAAAGTACAGGTATGCGGTAAAAATATGAAAAATTCCGGGGAGAACTATGGAGCTGCAGTGAAAAACTACTGCATCCCTCGTGGCAGTCACGTGACTTCCTCACTAATGTTTAATTCTGTTATTTCTAGTTCTTTTGCTTTCTGCTCAACTGTCCATCAAAAGCTTTTTGTTTCTCTCCTCTCCTTTTCCCAACATGATTTCAGTGTATCTTGTGTTGGATGTTCTTAATTATGTCCTTTTAGACTAACCCAGTAACTTAAAGACAGCTGTATTCATCTTAACTCCAGTGGCATTTCTCCCATTTCCACTTGTAATGCTGATGTTCTGATGGCACCTGAACATAGTCTTAAAGCTTGACATTGAAGCTTGTCTAACTTTTTTAGGGATGTATTTGCTGCAGAACCAAATGCTACACATCCGTCGGTTGTCCATTGCTAGCAATTGATGACTGCTTCATTCGGATGCTTAGAAACGCGAGGCCTGCACCAGAGTGACAGAGCCGTCCGCAGCAGTGGCATGAACAGCCTGGCCGAGCCGCCATGGAATGCCTGGCCTCGTGAGCTCTCATATATTATTCTCCTCTCCTAGTGAAGCGCCTTGCACAGTAAGGTAAGACAAACGATGTCATGCCCCCATCGTGTGGTCTCTCTGGACCTCCAGACCTGATGCCAAGCAGTGCACAAAAGTGGCACAGACCTGATGGGTATGGAAGTTGCCCTGCAGTGACAACTGACTTGCCGAGTGATGCCATTTGAGTGGCTCTTCTGCATGCCATCTGGTGGTGTGTCATTGACCCTGTTGGGTTCATATACCACATTGCACTGAAAAGTGCCCTGTTGCCAGCGCCTTATTGGTGATGTACTATTTAAGCCATAGCTAATACACATCCGTAATCTAATACTGATCTTATTAATCCTGCGTAAATAGTTTTCAGTGCTGTTCTCTCTGCTCCCCATTCACTCCCTACCAAACATCTCATTACATTTAATGCTTTCTTACATTTGTCAATTATTTTCTGAATATGTACTGCCCATGTCATTCTTTCATCTAACCATAATCCTAAAAACTTCGTTTCACTTTCTCAAATTCTTGATTATATAATTTCAATTAAGTTACTGCCAACTCTTTTCCTTGTAAATAACATTGTTTTATCAACTGAAAATTTAAATCCCCAGTTAAATGATCATTCTTCTAACAATAGCTTCTTGTAGTTTCTTTACAATAAATTCCAGACTCTTACCCCTCTTCCAAATTGCCCCATCATCTGCAAAAAGAGATTCCCATTCCTTTCTCTAAACTCAAAAAAACATAATTTATCATGATAGAAAATAACAAAGGACTCACAATACTTCCTTGATGCGTTCCATTTTCAACAATACAATTTCCTGAGTAATACCTTCCTACTCTTACTTGAACTGATCTTCCATACAAAAAGTATTTTATCCATCAATGCATTGATCCTTTAATCCCTAATTTATTAGTTTAATTAATAATTCTTCCCTCCACATCATAAGCCACATTGAACTATTAATGTACTATATAAGCTACATTGAAAAAGATGGCCACCAGACTTTCCCTATTAATCTGTGCTTTCCTTACTTCATGTTCTAAACATATAGACCCCTTCGCATGTTTGTAAACAAACCGACCGTTGCCAGGATGCGCGCGCAGCCTGGACCCAGAAACAATGGCGCTGCCCATAGACCGGCATTATGAGCTGTCAGATTATGCAAAACAATTGTCGTTACAAGATCGAGAATGCTACATAAATAAGTTAACTCTAACAAGTGGACATCGCCTACCGGATCCGCATTTAATTAAAGAGTGGACGGACGATGTTAGTAAGTTCCCTGGTATACAATGGCCAGATATATACTCGTACCTTATTGACAAGACTTCAGTGTACACCCACGAAAAACTTTGTGCCTACAAGTCTTTAGACGCATATGATTGTTATGTGCGGGCATGTACAACTTGATTAACAATGGGACATTCATATTCATTTTGTTTTAATCAAATTATGCCAGTGATGTGATGGCAATGTGGCTTTAGCTACAACAGCAAATACCAACACTAAACAGCAATTTGCAGGAGGTAATGGCATGAAAGGAATGATAGTGTAAAGAGTGCAGCTAAGAGAAATCAGAGCTGCGTAAAAAGCGAGAGGCAGAGAGCAGAAATGAAACTGAACGGGGCGGGAGCTAGGTTAGAGCAGTCAACGTAAGTTGGCATTTAGAGTGAGGGCACACAATTTTACCTTTCCATCCTTGCTTTAAAATTGTGATTTTCGGCATACACAAATAATGATGGCACAAAATCTGGACTGCTTGAATCAAGCGAGACCTCTCCTACAAACAAAATTGCATGCAAAGCTAACATGCTAACAATATTCATTACATTGTGTAACTATGACCCAGCTAATCAGACAAACGTTACCAAAGTATTTTGCTACATCAATAAACGAAGACTAGAAAGAATAAAAAAGAAAGATTTAATAAATAGCCTGATCTTACCTGTGATGAAGTGGGCGCTGCAAACCCACACATTTTTGATAGTGCTTTCATCCCAGTCTACACGTTTGATGGCTTGTAGCCATAGACGTCGGCGATTTTTTTGAAATGGGTGAGATCCTGCTGGAATTCTGAACATTTTAACCCCATCACTGCTATGATTCTGACACCTGAAAACACAACAACTAGGCATTTCTGAGTCTTTTTTTGGGTCCAGGCTGCGCGCGCAATTTCCGCTTTCGTATGAATGACGTTTACTGCGAAGGGGTCTATAACTGGGACAATTCAAGTAAGAGTAGGAAGGTACTACTCAGGAAGTCATATTGTATCTCTGCCTCTTCTAAATCCACTTTGATAAACATTCTTTGATTTTTACATATGTTAATCTTTCATTTTCCATTCTCTCTATAATTTTGCATACATTGGAAGTTAATGCAATAGGACTATAGTTCCCTGGTTTTGTTCAATCTTTTCTTGGCAGAGTCAGGGTCCTTCCAGAACAGGTTGATTTATACAGGCATCATGTGACAGATCATGTGACACTTTGATTGCACACAGGTGGATCTTAATCAAATAATTATGTGACTTATGAAGTTAATTGGTTGGACCAGCTCTTCATATGAAAGTGGGTGAATACCTACATACGCTCCAGGTTTCTGTTTTTTCATCTTATTTATTGTCTGTGTCACAATAAACAAACAATTTGCACTTTTAAAGTGGCAGGCATGTTGTGTAAATCAAAATCAAATGGTATTTAATCCCCCCCCCCCAAAAAAAAAATCCATTTTAATTCCAGCTTGTAATGCGACAAAACAGGACAAACACCAAGGGGGATGAATATTTTTTGCAAGACACTGTATGTAGTAGGAATGACTTCATGAATTCTTTCAATGACAAAATTGAAAATAATTGACGACAAATTCAAACTACTAATTTCAGGCCAGACAATTTAAGCAACCCTGTAGTTAACAATATAACTGTATCAGATCAGCAATTAGAATGTTTTACTCCCCTTAGAGAAATTGAACTTGTTTCATTAATTTCCACATCAAAATTTTCACCTTGTGTACCCTTACCTACACAACTCTTCAAACAGATAATACCAGAAGCAACTGAACCTTTTCTAGAAATAAGAAATTCTTCCCTTAGAATTGGCTATATACTCAAATCCTTTAAACTAGCAATTATCAAACCCCTGATTAAAGGACCTTACCTCGACCCCTGTCAGCTGTCCAATTATAGGCCAATATCAAACCTCCCCTTCATCTCCAAGATCGTAGAAAAAGCTGTGGCACAAGCAGTTATGTTCATATCTACATAGGAATAGCATCCATGAAATGTATCAGTCAGGATTTAGACCTCATCATAGCACAGCGCTATGCTTCCACTGCTATGCTGATGACACACAGTTGTATGTTTCTGCAAAGCCAGATGAGCGATATCAGCTTAATAGAAGTGAGGAATGTGTAAATAAACACTGGATGTTTATTTACATCCTTCTGCTTAACTCTGACAAGACATAAGTACTTGTACTAGGACCACATGCAGCTAGAAGTAGGTTTTCTGGTTACATAGTGACTCTGGGTGTCCTTTCTGTTTCTTCATGTATAGCAGTAAAAGACCTCAGTGTGATCATTGACTCCAGTCTTTCGTTTGAAACTCATATCGATAACATTACCCAGATAGCTTTTTTTTTCATCTCAGAAATATTGCTAAGATGAGATAATGTCACTATATGATGCAGAAAAATTACTTCATGCTTTTGTTACCTCTAGGTTGGATTATGGTAATGCCTTACTGTTTGGATATTCCAATAAGTGCATAAACAAGCTCCAGTTAGGTCAAAATGCAGCAGCAAGAGTCTTACTAGAACTAGAAGATATGACCACATCACCCCTGTCCTATCCATGTTGCACTGGCTCCCAATCAAATTTTGCATTGATTATAAAAGACCTTTAAATGTTTTAATACTTTAATACTACTCAAGACCACTTAATGGTCTTGCACCACAGTACCTGAGTGAACTTCTGGTCCTTTATGACCCACCACACCTACTTAGATTAAAAGGTGCAGACTATCTGCTGGTACATCATATAGTGAAGGCTACATCAGGGGGCAGAGCCTTTTATTACAAAGCCCCACAGTTACGGAACAGCCTTCCAAGTAGTGTTCAGGACTCAGACACAGTCTCAGTGTTTAACTCTCGGCTGAAAACATATTTTTACTCAAGCCTTTTGTTAGTGGGTTTTTTTTTTTTTTAATTAGGTAAAGGAGTAGATCTGGTAGGTTCTCAGACAGTGTGTTTTGGTAAACTGGGATGTATGTATGCTGTCTCCCCCCCACACCACACACACTCATTCACTCTGATTTGTTGGCAGTGTAGTGGCTGGCTGTTTTATGTCCCAGGACTCCAGTATGACTGTTACCTTCTGGCTCTCTGCTTTTAGTTATGCTGTCAGAGTTAGTCTTGCCAGAGTCCCTGCTTGCACTCAGTGTAAAACGTATACCATTCTTACCCATTAGGTGACATTGGGCATGCCTAACAACCTGTGTCATCCCCCCTCCATCTCTTCCCTCTATCTATCCTTCTCTGTTGAGTTACATGTCAATCCTGAGAAACCAGTGGTGCTGACCTCTTCTGCTCCTCGGACTCACCTGATGCCCTACATCTGGCTGAAGTCTCATCATTTTGCTCCTGTGGAGGATGATCCCATATGGACAGTTGAAAGTCGCGCTTGGAAGATGGCTCTGGACACTTACATCTTAAATCTGGATGCGTTTATGGCTGAAGACTACAGTCGACTTGCTAACTTTAGGACTGCAGTTGTCATGAATGGTTTTGCACTCAGGTTTTCATTAATGAACAGTTTATAACTTCAGCAAAACAGGCTTCATGTTAAAACTATAATGATTTTCCTGGTTACACAGTTGCACTTTGTGACTATATAGGACACTGTTATAGAAGCAAATTATTTATAATCATGCGATCTGTTAATCACCCAAATGAGGATGAGTTCCCTTTTGAGTCTGGTTCCTCTCAAGGTTTCTTCCTCGTGTTGTCTGAGGGAGTTTTTCCTTGCCACCAGCACCACAGGCTTGTTCACTGGGGATAAATTAGGGATAAAATTAGCTCATGTTTAAAGTCTTTTTAATTTTCTGTAAAGCTGCTTTGTGACAATGCCTATTGTTAAAAGCGCTATACACATAAACTTGACTTAATGCCACTCTGCCCGTTGGCTTGTTTTGTTGTGGTGCCTGAGCCAGGATAACAATTGGGGAGAGTGTCCAGGATAGTCGAAATTAAGGAGTGTAATAATTGCTTTTGTTTTGAAGGGAGTGTTTAACACAGATTTTGCATTTGGTCTGGGTGGTATTTCTGTGGAAATTAATACTTGACTCAAGAACAAAACAAGTGAACAGGAAACGGCTGATCTTAAGTTGAATGCTAATGAGAATAAATGTGTTTTGAGTGGCTTGAAGGGGCAGTTCTGATTGACATGAACAGGCTGTTCCATAGTCTTTGGGCTATGACTGAGGAAGTGCGGCCACCTCTGTGTTTAAAGGGGCCTGGTTGTAGTGTACAGGCTTAAAAGGTATGTGATGTGATGAGGGGGCTTTAGAGGGAAACAGTAGGACCTTAAAATCTATTCTAAAATGAACTAGGAGCTGGGGAGCCTCTGTGACTCACCTGGTAGAGCACAAATAATTAAGGCTCAGTCCTAATAGCAGCGGCCCGGGTTTTGAATCCAACTGTTGCATGTCATACCAGCTTTCCTGTCTCTCTCTCTCACTGCAACTATAATACAGGTATAAAAATAACTTTAAAAATAAAGCCAATAGAGAGAAACCAGGAGATACCATGTGATCCAATCATAAGCCTCACCACAACTTTTTTTTTTCCTGAGTCAGTGAAGGGGAGGGTTTTGGTTTGATGGTACAAAACTGAAAGAAAGTGAATGATACTGCTGCCTTCACCTGTGTGAGAACAACTTGGAATTTAAACTATTTAAACTGTGTTGTAAGGAAACACCTGGAGGCTCTGCCCAGTTCAATAACCAGGTTCAAACAGAAAACTTGGCATCAGCTCAGTGCAACAAACCCAACCTGACATGACTTCTAGTAAAGGTCCTGAGACTGAATCTATACCTGACATCAACCAACACTGTTCAGGTGGACACAGCAGAACATGTGTCTTATTAAAGACACAGATAATTTAACCAGGAATAAATGCTGAACATGAGAAAACAAACTGGACTTTTATTTTCACTACTCCGGACACATGAAACCATTCTGACACAACACATTAACACTTAAAGTCCCTCAGTGTTCATCTCAGGACTCATTATATTCTTCATTATTACTGACTTTAAGTAAGTCATTTTCCTCAATAAATAAATGACCAGGGCGGCACGGTGGTGTAGTGGTTAGCGCTGTCGCCTCACAGCAAGAAGGTCCTTGGTTCGAGCCCCATGGCCAGCGAGGGCCTTTCTGTGCGGAGTTTGCATGTTCTCCCCGTGTCCGCGTGGGTTTCCTCCAGGTGCTCCGGTTTCCCCCACAGTCCAAAGACATGGAGGTTAGGTTAACTGGTGACTCTAAATTGACCGTAGGTGTGAATGTGAGTGGTTGTCTGTGTCTATGTGTCAGCCCTGTGATGACCTGGCGACTTGTCCAGGGTGTACCCCGCCTTTCGCCCGTAGTCAGCTGGGATAGGCTCCAGCTTGCCTGCGACCCTGTAGAAGGATAAAGTGGCTAGAGATAATGAGAGATGAGAAATAAATGACCAAGTATAATATTTTTATCTCATTTGTTTAACTGGGTTCTCTTTATCTACTTTTAGGACTTGTGTGAAAACCTGAGATGCCGTCAATCCAACATTATCCCCACTAGCCTACGTCTGTATTCAACCGTCAAAGGACACAGAGCTGAAATAATCCTCCAGAAAGCCCAGAAGCAGCTTCTCAACGAGAGAGTGAGACAAGTACATTTCACCATCGATGCTCTCCAGAACAGAACTGAATTGATGTTTGAAGAGTTGACAGTACTTCTTCCCAGTGAAGTTTTGGAACGAGTCTCTGAGTTCGCCAAGAAGGCACAGATTTCACAACATACCAAAGGCAAGGAATGACAGATGCGCAAATTTCAAACATTGCTGTCTAAAACCACCTCCTCCAGCAAGACAGAAATGCTGACTTGGAGGAAGAAATCTGACCAGGCTACACAACCAGACATAGAAGAGAAATGGGTGAAGAACTTATCCGACAGGGTACTCACCCAACCAGAGAAAGATGTTTTATCCAAGGGACTTAACTTTGCAGTTTCACCAGAGCAGATACCAGTGGTAGACCTCATCACAGCCACAGAGTCAGCCATCAGAAACAACAATCTGACCAACACAGAGGCAGAACAACAGACTGAAGATATCAGCTGCTCTGTCCAGTGTGAAAGCACCCCCCTCTAACCTCACCAGCCAAAAAAAGGAGGGCTCTTACACTGTTTCAAAGAAACCATAACATCACCATCCTTCCTGCTGACAAAGGGAGATGCACAGTGGTGCTAAACACAGCGGACTACCACTCCAGGATGATCAGTCTCCTCAGCAACACAACCACCGATGAAACCTTGAGGCGGGACCCCACCAGTTGTTACAAAAAGAAAGCTGTTAGCTGCCTGCAATAACTAGAAAAGGACCAAGCCATCAACCGATCTCTGTACTACAGATTGTACCCTGGGGAAGCCGTTCCTCTCATATACGGACTCCCCAAGATTCACAAGGAAGGAGCTCCACTCAGACCTATCATCAGCAGTATAAACTCTGTCACCTGTAACATTGCCAAACACCTAGCCACCATCCTGGATCCTCTTGTTGGGAATACGCCACATCACGTCAAAAACTCCCACGATTTTGCTACTAAAGTTGCAGACCTCAAACTAGACTCAGATGAAACCATGGTTTCCTACGATGTCACTTCTCTTTTCACCTGCATTCCCACCACAGAAGCAGTCGAATCTATTAGAAAACGACTCCTTCAAGACGGCACCTTACTGGATAGAATGAACCTCACCACAGACCAGATTTACACCCTGCTTGACCTCTGCCTGACTACCACTTATTTCCAGTTTAATGAAAGTTTCTACAGACAGAAGCATGGATGCGCCATGGGCTCACCGGTGTCTCCTATTGTGGCCAATCTTTACATGGAGGAAGTGGAACATAAAGCTTTGACCACTTTTTCAGTTGCTCCCAGCCACTGGTTCAGATATGTGGATGACATCTGGGTTAAAATCAAAACCCATGAGGTAGAAGCCTTCTCTAAGCACATCAGGCCTAGAAATTCATATATTTTTTCACCAGCCAGCCAGACTAGTTACCTTCCAAAGTAACTAGCCAAACAGAAAATCAACTAGCCAAAATTTGTTCATGTATGAATTTTACTTCTGTCAAAAATAATGCAAAAGAGAGTAGTTACCACTGTTCATGACTAATGTGCATTTATTTCAAGACCCGAGTATTTTGATACTGTTGTTAAATACATAAATGAGAACAACACAGAGCACCATAATATAATATCAACAAATAATAATATATTGGAAAACTTGGCAACTTGGTGTACGAGTATTGAAAACAAATGTACTTACTATCATGACTATAGCACCCAAAATATGTCCAACATGCTTTCTGTATTTAACCATTTATGAGAGAGAAAGCATTAGGAGCTTCATATTGACTAGGAATCAACTTGAAAAAAATTAATTATTCCATAAAAATCGTATCGCAGCCAAGGCCTACCCTGCTCCCACGTTTGCTTATAAGTCCTTTGTCGTTTCTCCTTCTCGTACACTTTATCAGCGGCCTTTTTCTCCTCTTCAGACTGAGGTCGCTTTGTCCCTGTCTCTGGCGGTTTCTGTACACCTTTCAGAAAATTCCACATCGCAACATAGCTTTGGCAGATGTAGATGTAAACAACAAAAAAAAAAACACGTGTTTAAATGGGCGATAATGTGGCCACATCTATTGAATTTGATAACATGGTGTGGCAGCGGGGGCTTGGCCAAGCATCGGTCTGTGAATGGAGGGCGGAGTCAGGGAAGTGATGGAATCATTGCAAGTGATGGAGATTAACCTGTGTTTGTGTGTCTTCCCCAGTGACCGTGCCCTTTAAGAGGAGAGCAGAGAAGGGGAGCTCTCCCAACCAGAACACGTGTGCGTGCACGCGCGCGGCTGGAAAGTGATAAAAGGCTGAAAAGCTAGCAATAAATAGTTAATTGAGAACTCAGTTCTGGCCTGGCGTGCTTCTGTGCTCCACCCACCTGGTCCAATACTACACGTGATTACCGCGATATTCAACGAGATGCGTAATATGCATGCAGGGTAGTGAAAAACCGACAGCCTGACTCGTACACGATATGATTTGGAATTCTTCGGTAGTTTCCGTCCTGCCAATAAACACATCGATTAACACAGACACAGCACACGCTTAACATGTGGCGGCTTTAGCTGACAGTGTGTCTGAATTTTTGCTTCATATATATTTTTTATTTTCAACTAGCCAGCCGGGCTGGCTAGTGACAGGAATTACCCGCCAAATGACAAACTAAGTCGCCTTGGGCGACTGGACCACCGCGAATTTCGAGCCCTGCACATCAATGCAGTGGATATCAACATCAACTTCACTCGGGAGGACGTCAGTGGGAATAATCTAGCCTTCTTGGATTGTGATGTACACATTAGACAAGACAGAAGCCTTAGCACTGAGGTCTACTGGAAACCCACACACACAGACCAGTACCTACTCTTCGACTCTCACCACCCACTGGAACACAAATTGGGGGTCATTAGGACCTTGCAACACAGGGCTCAGAATATTCCTACAACGGTAGAGGAAAAAGAGAAGGAGTAGAATCACATCAAGAAAGCACTTCAGAACTGCGGGTATCCCAACTGGTCTTTCTTCAAGAGCAGAAAAAGGAACAGAACGGACAAAGAGGATAACAGGAACAAACGCAAGAACATTGTCATTCCCTACATTTCTGGTCTATCTGAGAAACTCAGGAGGATCTTCTACAAACACAACATTCCGGTACATTTCAGACCCAGTAACACCCTGAAGCAGAAACTGGTCCACCCTAAGGACAGAATAGCCAGACACAAACAGGACAACGTTGTGTATGCAATTCAGTGCATATATTGGGGAAACAAAACAACCGCTTCACAGGCACATGGCTCAACACAGGAGAGCCAGTTCCTCAGGCCAGGACTCTGCTGTCTATCTTCATCTTAACAACAAAGGACACTCATTTCAGGATTGCAATGTACGCATTTTAGCCAAAGAGGATTGTTGGTATGAGCGAGGAGTTAAAGAAGCCATTTTTGTTAACCTGGAACGGCCATCACTGAACAGAGGCGGGGGTCTAAGG